>NC_090075.1:300000-429298 GCF_038355195.1 Osmerus mordax
GGAAACCTTGACACACAGCATGGGTGTACAGTGCCTACTAGCTGCTATTACCATCAATGATACACTGCACCATAACGTAGTAACAAGTCTGGCTGCATCATTATTCTCTCCTTACTTAATGAAACTGTACAGCTGGATCTCTACAGAGCTGGGCTTCCAGGAGCAGAACACATCTGACCCTCAGATGCGTCATCTGAGAGGAGATGATCAGATGCGTAGAGGAAATGATCAGATGCGTAGAGGAAATGATCAGATGCGTAGAGGAAATGATCAAATGCGTAGAGGAGATGATCAGATGCGTAGAGGAGATGATCAGATATGTAGAGGAGATGATCAGATGCGTAGAGGAGATGATCAGAGGATGAAGGGAACGTCTACGTTGCTCATTCCCGTTGAGTGAAAGGACCAAGGTAAACACGGAACAAGGGTTTATTGTTCTAAAATTTCCTGCACTTCCTCCTAACACATCTTCCGGTACAGAGCTTCTTTAGGATCTCAATTAAATGAAGGTGGTGTGGTCACTGTAGAGATACAGCCATGGTCAGGTTATGCATTTTATCAGATACATTTATTCTTAACGGAGAGGGGCTCACAGCGAACTGGCCTTCAGAACTAATTGTAAAATGTAAATCCATGAATGTGGTTCTGCACATGGAAGGAGAGGATAATAACACTGAGATGTGTCTATTACACAAGACAGGCTGGACTACAGTAACATACTAGAGTTGGAACATCTTAAATGATGAACAACGCTTCTGGAAGGTTCTTCCTCGTCGTTAAGGGAAGATCATATTTAGTTCTACTCATGTTGTTATGTATACTTTCGGACAGGTTCCCAATGGGCAGAATTATGACTTTCTAGAAAAGTACGAAAAAGTCTAAACCCTTTAAAGAATAAATATTCAGTTAATCTTGTTAAAACGAGTTTGCTCTGATTACACAATGGTGTAATCCAAACAATCATTCATCCTGTCCAGAAACACAGATGTGAAAATGTGTGTTCACTTCTTCTTCCCTGCTAGAAGGGCCTGTTGGGTTCTTCTTCCCTGCTAGAAGGGCCTGTTGGGTTCTTCTTCCCTGTTAGAAGGGCCTGTTGGGTTCTTCTTCCCTGCTAGAAGGGCCTGTTGGGTTCTTGGTAATAAATATTCATACTATTTAGGCCTTTGTTATCCCGACTAGCTTCCATCAGATCTACTGGTGCTCCAGAAACACAAAAAAATAATAAAAACATCAACAAATATATAAATAATAATAACAATAAATGAAGGGAGGGGGGATTTTAAACATCAAAGGCTCTCCTATCTTTGCAATGTGTAAACATTGAGAGCCTTCAGTAAGTTGAGGAGCCTTTTAAACGACTCCATGGTAGATTGCCACATTGACAAGCATCCTGTAATATATTAAATTAACTAACATTTCTTTAGGGTCTGATCAAAGGGAAAGAGAGACCAGTGTTTTTTTCCAGATAAGTGGTCACACATCCTCTGCTTGCACCTGATTAGTCTAATCCAATGAAAAGGTTTTGATGGAGTCAGCTGAGTAGAACCCTGAGAGGAGCGCCTGATAAGAGCCTTTACCTTTCACCTCCCTCACCCCCTGGGTGGGTGGGGTATGTGTGTGTGGGTGTTTATAGTGTGTGATCTACTTAAATTAAAAAAATTTAGAGGCAACATACTGTACAGCACACCTGACAGCATTGCATGAGCTTGGCCTGGTGTGTGTGTTTACGTCAAGATAAAAGTCCATCATGTGATCAGTGCTGCCCAGGTGACAGGTGCATACCTGTCACATTGCCCAGAAGAGAGAACAGCCCAGCTCACCCTGAACATCCAGACCACAGGAGAGAGAATCCTGTATTACACCACATGACACAAGTCATTGATCTTTATTTAATTTGAGTACTATCTCTTTATTTAATCGTTAAGTAATTTATCTTTATTAATTTGGTAATATTTCTTTATTTAATCATTTAGGTTTGGGTATATAGTGCAACATGCCCGCTGTGAAGGATTTCAATCCTTTGGGGAGGAGGAGGGTAGCAGAGTCACAGGTGCACCAGGTGTACCAGGTAGCATCTTGTCACATGTCTGAGCCGCACAGACCAGGATGTGCTCTGTTCTCAGTTCTTCTCTGTTCTTCTCTGTTTGGATAAAAGTGTCTGCTAAATGAATAAATGTAAATGTAAATGTTCTCATCAGCACTGAAGGCATTTCAAACAAGACCATTTGCTTCATTAATGTACCTGCTAGAGTATAGCCTGTTGTGAGTTATAATTATAAATGATAAATACTAGTTGCATAATGTCCATTGTAATAATGCGTATTTAAAATGTAGTCAATAGAATTTGGAGATGCTACAAATGACATAAAAATTGCTAATGAAAAAAAGGTGCAGGCTATATACAAGCCTAGATCACGTTTAACTGTCCTGTCTGTAAATGTTGTTTCAATTAAACATCCTGTGCAAGTGCATTAGAGGTGACCAATTACAGACAAACTTTCCTCCATGCTTGTAGACCAAGAGCAGAACACCTGTTCAAGACTTCAAAAAGTTAGGCAGCTTGAAATTTACCGTGATTTTTAAAATTAATTCAGCTAAACAATTGAATCATTCTTAGTTATTTGAAGAGTCTAGGGATACTATCTGGCAATACCATTGCCCAAAACGTCTGTTATTAAGACGCGTCTTTTGATTACTAGGTTTGGAGAAAACAACTGTTTCAGCCAGGTGGATGGAAAAATCCCTACATAGGCTACTAGACAACACAAAAATATATAATATCGTTTTTGTTTTTATCTTTGAGCCTGAAACTGGCAATTTTTTAAGGTTTCAAGATTAAAGCAAGAGGAGAAATGCCTCTTGCTCTCTGAACGCAGAACGAAACGTAAAGAAGATCACATAATGTCCATAGAGCTGTGACCATGGTAGTCGCCCGCACCTGGACACGTCCGAATGTACATGTGTGCGCGCGCGTGTGCATTTATGCGTGTGTGGTTAGAGACTAGTGCTCTCCCTTTCTATCAGTCGGGAGGAATAAAGTCTTAGTGTAAATCACTTTTCCGACTGGCACCGCACATTAAACAACCGTGGCATGATTCCTTTTCTCTCAGCATATCCCTTCCCCGTTTCCTTATCAGCTCAAATGAGAATTCAGGGACCCCCAAATTTAAGGCCGGGTCTTCAAACAACAGAACTGCGGTTTACTTTTCTTCTGTCAAAATGGTATCCCAGATCCAATTTCAGATAGACCACGGGTTTAGCAATGATGCTTTTTGGTCTTCCAGAGACAATAGTTAATATTCTGAAATGAGATCAGCGGTACCCCAAAACCTTTCTCAATATTTCATCGACAATCATGCAGCCTATAGTTTATACATAGCCTATAATATGATCATTATTTTGTAGTGCTTTGTGATCTGACAAATGTTAATAATTTGAATGTAATGCATCATCAAGTTTTTATTCCCATGTTCACGTAACGTATTTCACTTTTAATATAATGGGAAATAGCTTGGCGAGTTGAGGAACGAGAATCTAAAAAGCTACATCTAACTTGATTCTGTGACGATGATTTGAGGGTGACATTTAAAGACAATGATACAAATGACCCATGGCATTCAATTAAAAGTGTCATATTCCCCCACTTTTGTTTCTTGTGTTTTATATTTTCGACTTAAGTGTTGGAGGAAAGAAAAGCGCCTCGTGTTCCCTCCTCATTGACTTTTATCACCAAATGAAGCATACAAATGACCTGAAAGCGCTGGCTGTCGCATGAAATAAAATAAAATAAAGAACAATTATCCTCTCTTATTCTCTGATCTCGCGCTGAAAGGAGTCCTGGAGAGATAAGGCAGATTGAATTCGTCTATGGCTGCGCGGACGCTGTCGTGCTGAAATAAAACGTCAAGGGGAAGAGTTAAAGGGAGATTTAGGATGTCTATAATTTCAAATCATAATTTCCCCCCATTTTATTCTAAGATGGCATTTATCTTTATTTTTGTTTTAGACGACGAAGAAGCACTCGTGACAGAATGTGCTTTTTCAACATAAATCAATAGGTCACCCTTGATTCATTGCAAAAAAGTTCACTTCCAAAATATTCAAGTTTCTAACCATCCTGTAGGCCTATATATTTAAATGATTATTCAAATGTGAAATACAAACCTATCAACGTGATAATATCATGTTATTAAATGAATATTAATAGAGTGCCACTGTGCGCGCAAGACTATGCATAGACTACATGGAACGATTTCCATTATTTGTGTTGGGAAAAAAATGTCTGTATATTCTCTTAGTAGACCTATGTGCAAGCGAGCAAGACATATTAGGCTGTATTGCAATATCTTAGCGCTCTTTTATCTAAGTGCTCCTGAAAGTAATTATAATTGTCCAATTTCAAAGTTGAATCTGGATGCTTTAGGGGGTTGATGTAAAACTTCATATTCGGTTCAATGAAGTATCACCCTAATTTACAGCGCTAGATAAGAGCTAAGTCTGTCATAAAAATCGGAGCCCGTCTCCTCCCCCTCCCTCCCTAATATTGAGTTGCACCTTGGGCAATAGTGCAGAATCGAGAATCTTAACTTCTCTCAGCATATGTTCCTGGCAGATAAGTAAACAATCTGGATGTGAAATGATTTTTTTAATTAATACAGTAATGCTATTACACCGCGGTGTGCAAATCCCATTCCCTCTGCCTGCGACAATAGACAAAAGTGGAGGCACATTTACATCCTGTTTTTTGTTCATTTACTCTGAGAAACTTCGCATCTAAAACTTGGTTTCTGGTAGGCTATATTATTTAGAGAACAAAGTGATCTGAATTTAAAATCTATTATTTTAGAAGCTGGGGATTGAGATTGTTCTAACAACTTAAATGTAGGTAATATTTTTGTGTATGTTACAATTTAAAGATGTGTTTTAGCAGCAAATGTGGTAAAATCCAATAGTATAAACCTAGTTTTTTACGCAACAGTGGATGCAGATCAAAATAAAACGTTTTCCTTCTACTTTAACACATGAATGCGCGCACGGTCCAAGTTTGTCATTGTAACTACGCCATAGCCTTCTTTACAGTTTGAAATGATGAGGCACATGTACAAATCTTATATAATAATTTGATCAACCGCCACGTTGCTCAACTTGTGTGTATCTTAAGTTGTAATTAAGATGAGCGGTAACGCTCCCTCTTTTGTGAGGTTTAGTCGTCAAACAGGTCCTACAGCCCCAGGGAGAGGCCCTTCTAACCAGTCAAACATCAAAGAACGCAATCGGTTCATTTCAGTGTCACAAAACACTACACTCGTTGCAATGAACATGTTTGGAACCAGTTTAAACAAAGTCATAATTGCCAAAAGGCGGAAATCGTTGAAAGAAGAAGCCACAGAAGCTTGACAGCTCGACAGAAGAAGATGCGGATCAGCAATAATGGTCAAATTGTAAGATTTCACGATAATAGGTTAAGGCCTAATCGTAGCCTTTGGCTGTCATTAATTGAAATAACTGTGATAGCATAGGATATACCCTATTGAGCCTCATTGAATCGTTACGTTTGATAGCGACTTATGAGCAACATGTCAGAAAAAAGACAGCACACTGTTTGCCGGTCAAAGGTCATGCAGGTCTCGATTAAAAAATGTGAGAATAGCAGAGGGCTTATGGATAAATCATTACTCATAAACAAACGCAAAACGATAGTCTTAAACCCCATGGACCATTTTAACGGTTCAATAATTATAATTGCGTTGTTGTACTAACAGGCGTATTCAACCCAACCTTCCTCTATCGTCCTCGACCACACGCGTAAACAATCTACCACACATGGATTCTCAATGGTATGTGCCCGGTAAAGCCAGCACAATTAATGTCATAGCCTGTTTGTGATGCAGCCAGCCGAGTCCAAGAGACCTTCTGTTTTGTAAAAAGCCACGCACTGACAGCACGCGCTGTTATCTGAGATCTGCCCATTGGTTCCAGATGGCGTCCCACCACTCCAATCAAATATAACCTCAATCAAATGACGCTCATTACGCATTGGCCTTTCAATGCCTGGGTGGTACCATGAGGAAAGATGTTCTGAATGTAATCTACATTTTTTTTTTAAGCATTTTACACAGTGCCTCTTAAATATAGCCGAGCTATTTTGTGGTTTTCAATTTAGTCAATTTAGAATTGCCCCTGTAATAATGTTTTTATTATATTTTTATTGTTTGGTCCTGGGTTTTAAAATAATATTTCTAACAGATATTAGGCAATAATCTAAATACTCCAATATCTGTTTATAGTTTTCAAATGCCATGGCTAATTGGGCATGCAAAACGCGCCACAATACGACCAAACAAAAATGTGATACTTTTGAAGACAGATTGTCTTTATTCAAAATGTCTTTGCTCAGCCTTAGAACAAAGCCCCGAGGTATCAACCTTCTAAATACATTTTCCTTTCCATAACATGACAGGTTTTTAAATTACCATTTTAGAAAGAAAATACAACATTAACTGCTTGACTTCAAATTGAAGTAATTCTTCAAAACAAAAAATGACGTGTGACTATTAGCACTGAACCACAGGAAAATGCAAAATGCAACATATTAAAAGATAATAATTTTTCATTAGTCATTTTAAATAGAATGTCTAGTTTTATGTGCCAGTTCGATAAATATAAGCAATACAACCCGTATATTTATTCAACTCCGAGTCCTGGTTCTGACCCTATCCATTTGACAATCCCCAATGCCAAACTGCAAAACATCAGGCCTATACAGGAAACAAGAACGCTAATCGTAAATTGTGCAAGCCAAATTTGAAAATAAAATGGTATCAATAATTCAAAACAAAATTATCATAGCATTGAAATGTACATAATAAATAAAGTTAAAGGCCTCCTTTTCTGGTTGCCATAAACGTTATAACATTTACAATTCTTACAGTTCAAAGGGCACCTGCCTTCACATCTAGTCCGAGCTCCATGCTGAGGTCAGGAACGTCGCGTGAAAAGTTCTTGCCAGTTTTGCTCTTATGTCCAAGGCAATTAACACTTTTCATGTCTTTTTTGGAGCGTTTTGTCCGTATATACATGCATTGCTGTATTCAAGTTAGGTTTTTAAAGAAAAGTCTTGCGTTACATAGCAGTGGCATGTGCTGATGAATATGGGTCTATGCCAGTCTTGGTCATACCTGGAAAAAGTATGTAGGCAACCGGGGGCTGTAAACTCGACGCTGACCAGGCGGTACAGTTACAGGGCACCACATAGCCCGGGTTTGTGGGCGACGGGTGGGTGTGGGTATGTTGGCTGGGACAGCCCAAACTGCCGAACGCGCCGTTCTGATATCCCAAAGAGGAGGCGTACGGCAAAGTGCTCGCGGCCAGCGCATGGGGCATCTCGGTCATTTTCTGAATCGCGCTGGATGTGAACTGGCTCGGGTCAAGAAACGAGTACGGTGCAGATGTCGGTGGCAGGAAAGCCCTGGCTTTCTCTGCTGAACTCAAAAGAGAGTCCGCGGCTGACACAGGGAGTCCTTTCAAGTGATCCGTGTCCCCAAGGTAAGGCAAAGGGAAAACGTACCTGTCCTTTTTGAGTAAATTCTTGGGTTTGCGCCTGGGTCTGTACTTGTAGTCTGGGTGCTCTTTCATGTGCTGCGCTCGCAACCTTTTCGCCTCGTCGATGTACGGTCGCTTTTCAGATTCTGAGAGCAGTTTCCATTCCGCGCCAAGTCTTTTGCTGATTTCTGAGTTATGCATTTTGGGATTCTCCTGTGCCATTTTTCTTCTCTGTCCCCGGGACCAAACCATGAACGCATTCATGGGTCTCTTGATATGATCTACGGGCTTTGACATTTTAAGAGTGCACTTGTATCCCTCAATTAAGATAACGAGGAGAAAAGTTCTAGAACCAACCAAGGACAAATATTCACCTGTCTAGCAGCCGGACACAGATCATGCCACTTCTTAAGTGCTGGTGAGAGTGTCTGGAAACGGCACCAATAAAAATCCAGTAGCCAAAATGTTTCCCGGTTTGATAAATCGTTCACCTAGTCCAGATATTCTCTTTTTCAGAATCGTCTTGGAAAACGTAAAACCAGCAATATGCAAACAATCCTACAACGAGGTAATGCAAACTTCCGCAGTCGTCGAGGAGTCGTAAAGTGTTATGTTTTTTTCTCAGAGGTTTTCTTGCTTTGCAACGCACCTGGCTTGGAAATGAGAGGAAGCGCGTGAATGAGAGCCAAAAGCGGTGAAGTTCAAAGGCTGGGCTGGTTTGGTCTGCACGCCATCTGACATAATCGCAGGGCGTTCACTCACCAACCTGAACGCCCAATCAGCACAGAGAGACCGAACCACAATACCTCCACGAAAAATATGTATATTACTACATAAACAAAGATTGGAGGGAAGTGGGGTTACTCTATTCCCTTTCTGAATACATTTAGTGAACGCAACAAACACAGACCTTCAACCTCTTTCCAGTAAAACCTGACTCTTACTAATCCATCCGTGAGAAATAACCTATAGTGTTGCTGTAGCTACCTTTAAGTCTTACTGTTCAAAGGAAAGTGTATATTTATTTAAAACAATTTAGCATTAAAATATGTCTTTCGACCGAGCTATGAGGTATATTCTTTTACTTCCATTTACTAAGTCAACGGAATTTAGTCCACATTAATTTACAATCAAGTGCATAGACCAATTGAATCCGACTACATGTGCTGATTCAAGTAATTCAAAAATAGAACAGTTTAAAAGAATTAAAACATTTCAGTGGCCCCGCGCCATATACTTTCCCGGGGCTGTTGTCCCTGGGCAAATATTCATTACATTTTAACTTATTGTTCCGTTATTATCCCGTGGGGGCTTGTTTGGAACAATTTAGCTTCACATCGGAGGGCAACCTGATCCTTTATTTCAAAGCCCAAACACACACGAACACATATAAGCTTTTCTGATAGCCTGGAGTTTTATTTTAAAATTAAATTAATATTTTGCCATTACAGGCAAATGGCACTTGAATATGACAAACGCTTGACAAACGCTGTCCTGGAGACTTATTAGCACGATGTAAATAGCACATTTACCCACGGCATTAATAGTAGCCTTCTCTGCACATTTAGGCTACAAAAAATATTAAAGACTGTGTCAGCGTGACATTTAAAAATATATATCGTTAAATTAAAAGCATCAAATAAATTCATTCTCAGATATTTATGCAGCCCAAAGTGTGAGTTTGTATATGCAAATTGGTGTATTTATAAGATCACTTTTCAATAACCCTGCGGGTAAGGAAGCTTGATATATGACTCCTTGCTGATTATTAATTGAAATGCACTCCGGTTGACCGGTATTCCATGGCTTTCTCGCGCGCTATAAGCTACACGAATGTATTATAAAGCAATATTGGTTGTGATATGTGATCACTTAGGTTATTAACCACTTGTACTAAATGTCTATTCTCAAACATAAATATTACAGAGTTAAGCTATTGTTTTGTTTGTTAGCTTTTCCGAGAGTGCTTTCATTTGGGTTAGAGGTTAATGTCTCTTAGTCTAAATAAAGTTAGTTGAGCGTTTATAAATCATTCAGCAATGTTTCAAAATGACTTTGTGAACTGTTCGATTCTCTGCAGCCTCGCCCTGTATGAAGGACAACCACAAATCCGTCGACTGACATGACAGTCTCTCGGGGTGTTGGATGTGCTGGACTGAAGACTGTGAGAAGACCAAAATTGCATAAAACATTTTGTTATAAAATGTAGTTTATATTGGATAAAGTCATGGTTACTTCCTTGGTGTTGTTAACGCTATGGGAGTTTTTTTGTGTGGAATAATAAAATGGTTAGCGTTACCCATCTTCCTCCTTGGTGCTCAGTGTAAAAGGTAAGACAATATTTTCAAAACCAGCCGATATCTACAGAAAAGCTCAGGTCCAAAAGTCATGTACTATCGAGTCCAGAGCATCGTGTCTCTCTCTACTAGTTACTGCAGCGTTTTTGTTTTGCTTTGGTGAATATAAGTAAAAAGGTGCTTGACTAAAAAGTTAAATTACAGCGATGGGATCGTAGATACGTAAATCGAATCATGCACGATATATAGATATATTGAAATCCGCTATAACGCATTTGAAAAAAATAAGCTTATGATGTCGCGTCGAGACAGCAAACGGGCATAGCGCTAGTTCACACGATTAGCAACGATTCTTACAACAAAAACTAATTTTGACAAATGGTAGGCTATGTGATTTGTTCCCGATGCAGTCAGGTATGCAGACTGGTTCAGTGTGTGAGGAAGTTTGGTCTGTGGTGCAATGTAGCAGTGCGAGGTCGATAAAGAGACATTAGACATCTAATAAATACGTAACATTTAATTGGTGCTATACGCCCGAATCAACGCTTAGAATACCCGCATTTAGACTATTCGCTGCTGTTTACAATTACGCGTTCATTTGTAGAAACGCACGTCTATCCGTATAAGTCAATTCTTCAAAAGAAGACGTCAGATTAATACTTTATATAGTAGGCAAATCAGACACTATTCAAATTCATAACTAAACTAAGTTATATCAGTTATATCTCCAGACAAACACGGCAATCATTTTGGGCCTAATGGGTTTTGGGAGTTGACTGGATTTTGTAAAGAAAATTACAAAGCCAATTCCAACTGGTTTTGGGTTGCCTTATTTATTTCAAACTGAATGCAAGATGCTAAGGATATAGTCTGTACAGCTCTACCTCTGTACTAAATCACATCACATAGGTATTTTCGGTTACATTGCCTGTTCAATGAGAAGTGAGTGGGAAACGATGGCTCAAAATCCATTTACAGTAATAGGCCTACTCTGGTAAATATTGGCTTTTTTTTACTGAAATAGTCGAAACCACTATAGGTTACACACACACACACATGCACGCACACACACACACACACACACACACACACACACACACACACACACACACACACACACACACACACACACACACACAAGCATGCAGATTATCAAAGACATATATCCACCCATCTCCAACCAAAAATGTGAATGGTAGCTAACTGACATAGCGAGAGCCTGTTAGCCTGGTGTGCTCTGCGCTGTGCAGAGAGGTAAGCTCCGCTAGCGTAACTGTCCATGGTTCTGAAACGCTAAGTGGCTTTCTTCACTGCAAACTTGCGTCCTCCCTCAAAAACTCTTAAAAGCCCGGGTTGACATTTCAATGCCTTTTATTGTATTACCTTCCTATTTAGCTCTGGTTTCTGAGCTGAAAAGGGAGTTGGAGGGAAAAGTATATAGGTTTTTGGATTAAGTTGCCATATACATAACTTTATAAAGTATTTAGCCAAGGGGAAAGCTACCCAAGAGCAATAGGATGCATTTGTATCTCAAAGGCGTCCATGTACACAAACCAAATATTACAGAAAATAAATATACAATTTTGTGAATTTTTATAATTTCCCAACAGAGTGAGATGGATAAGTTGCTGTCACAGGACTTGGGGTGTGTTGAGGTTGGGGTTAGGGTGTGTTGGGGTTAGGGTGTGTTGGAGTTAGGGTGTGTTGGGGTGTGTTGGGGTTAGGGTGTGTTGGGGTTGATAAATGCGATATTGGTTAGCTGGTTCAACAAGGTAAACATTCATCCCCAGAGGATATTAAAATAGATGTGTGTCGTCTGTCCAGGACTGGGCTAGTAGGAAGAGAGGCCATCATGTGAACATCCTGGCCGTGACACTTCGACTGTGAGAACACTGGAGAACATTGAGAGCATTTCTTGAAGACTTCAAGAAAGGCCAAACTTTTGGTCTAATGTCAAACTTAAATTGAGTGAGTGACCTGGGTATGAGTCCCTCACCTGTCATCTCCTGACTGGCTCCAACCCCCCTCTGCCACGTGTCTGCGGGGGCAGAACCAGGGGGGCAGAACCAGGGGGGCAGAACCAGGGGGGCAGAACAAGGGGGGCAGAACCAGGGGGGCAGAACCAGGGGGGCAGAACAAGGCAGGAGCACCACGGAGGTCAAAGGGGGGGCTTGTGGTTGAGCAGCAAAGCACAGCCAGTTTTAACTCCTGTCTACATGTGCCCTCTGCTCCATGCCTGCTTGCATTATTTCACACATTTAAATTCTAAATGTTTGTTCTGGCCCAGAGTCTTGGCTCGGTCGTTCTAAACTGTGGAAATTGATTTTAGTCAGCTGTCACAGCAGGCAGGCTTCTAGAACTCCCACGGAAAAACATATTTACAAAAATTATGTTTTTTCCGGGTTTTTTTCCGGGAGGGGTGTTTCATTAGCCGTCTGCCCCCTCGTATGCCTCGTAAGATGAAGCGGCTGGAGTCGGACTGTCCCTTCAGCGTAGTAGAGGAAAGTCAACATCCAGATCCCTCTACTTCTCTGTGGTACGTTCCCACTCAGTAGTCTGTGAGGAGTCCCACAACTGCAGGCCAGTCCAACTTTTGATATTTAGGGACCATATTTCACTCTTTTCTGAGTATCAATCAGTGACAAGAGTTGTGGAAAAAGATCTGGGCTGCAATGAGATAAACTTCCAACCAGAGACTTATAAAAGGAAAATGTACAATCCTCACGGTCATATCTTTTTACAATAAGACATTTTATTAAGGGTGGAATAAAATAGTTTCATGGCAGAGCTTGGACCGTGAAGAAAGTAGATGATTTTGAAAGGTAGACAAAATGATTAAATGGCAATGAAACAGAATGGAAATTAAAATAGGTTCAAGGCATCAGATAGTAATGAAAGAACAGGGCCAATACTTCAAAGACCAAGAGTTCCACATCGCACAATTATACAAAACAATTAGGATTAAAGGCGAACACCGGAGATAGCAGGAGATACGGATAAATTATTTAAAAAAAAGAAAGATGTGACTCTGGTCTGACCTTCATTAAGAGAGAAAAGCGGTGCTGGCTCCGAGCTGGCCTTGCTAGCGAGGCCTTCTCTCTCAAGGCTGTCACATGCCAGATAAGATTAGCGAAAGGATCCAATCTGCTCTCAAATCGGTTATAATCATCAGTTTGGTTAAAATATTAGAAGACTTAACAAAGAAACAAACACACGATAGTCTGAAGGAAAAATATTTCAATGAGCCAAAATCAAAATCAACACACAAAGTTTAAACACTACACAGGCAGTGGCTAAACACATCGTCCAACATCACCAACAAAACAACCTGCTTCTGTCCAGGACATCACAGCTGGGCTTGGCTGTCAGGAAGTTCCTCCGGTCAGCACACCTGTCAGAGTCCTCCCTGGCTCGTGTTCAGAGTAGAGGGGAGAGAACAGCTCCGTTTAGAGAAATGGACTGCAGATCAGGAAGTTGCAGGTTCTGAATACTGACCTCACACTGCTGGGTTTGAACTGTCTTCCTCATCAGAGACATATTCCCATTCTGCCCCTCATTCTGCCCCTCATTCTGCCTCCCATTCTGCCCCTCATTCTGGCCTCCATTCTGCCCCTCATTCTGCCTCCCATTCTGCCCCTCATTCTGGCCTCCATTCTGCCCCTCATTCTGCCCCTCATTCTGCCCCCCATTTTGCCCCTCATTCTGCCCCTCATTCTGCCCTTATTCTACTCTTCAATCTGCCCTCAACTCCAGTGGCCTTCCTAGACGTTGCCTTAGAGGAGATGAAGGGTGAGTGGACTGGCAGCCACCCGCTCCCCTGTTCTCCTGGCTGGGGCAGATCTAGGTACAGTAGGCAGGAGCTAAAAGGGCAGCCATGAAAGAGAGGCAATTAAAACATCTGACGGCTTCTGAAGGCAGATAAATTGATTTAGATGTAAAATTCAAATAACACAAAAAAAATATATCGAAGGGGGTTGATTAATTATTTCCCCCCCAGAGATCTGTTCTATTGCTGTCAGATAATGTATCTGTTTTCATTTTCTTTACACTTCTACTGCAGAATCAAGAGAGCAGTGGTTCAAAAGACACGGCTCTGTTTGGCTTTCAGAGGCCTCGTTCTAAACACGGCTTTGAAACATTTTAATGTGTTTCAATCTGTTGTGTGGAGATGAAAAACAAAAAACTATTCACTCTTTAACCTTTGTTTGTGCAGCTGCATTTATTTTGCAGTCATAACTGGTCATTTATTCACTTGAAAATGTTGTTTTATTATTCTATAACAAAATATAATAAAACATAAGATAATATACATGTTGTATTTAACTGAACACAATTTAATTCATCCTAAAGGCAGATATTTTGATCATCAAGTTGCCCTAAACTGCTGCTAAAATATAGTAAATAATCAGGTTTAATAAATAAAAAATCTCTATTATAAAGACACATGAGTCCAGGTCCATGCCTTCATTCAGTGGCTGATGTTGCAAACCATGTGAAACCTAGGTTCAGGTCAGTAGAACACATGTCACCAGGTATAGTCTCCTGGTCAGTAGAACACGTGTCACCAGGTACAGTCTCCTGGTCAGTAGAACATGTGTCACCAGGTACAGTCTCCTGGTCAATAGAACACGTGTCACCAGGTACAATCTCCTGGTCAGTAGAACACGTGTCACCAGGTACAGTCTCCTGGTCAGTAGAACATGTGTCACCAGGTACAGTCTCCTGGTCAGTAGAACACGTGTCACCAGGTACAGTCCCTCATTCAGAAGTTGGCGAGAGCTCAAGGCTTAGAACTCTGGACTAAAGCACCACTCCACCTTCCACGACCAAGACTATCACTGAATCAATAGCTCCTCCCCGCTCTCTCTCTCCCTTATCTCTCTTTCTCTCTCTCTCTCTCTCTCTCTCTCTCTCTCTCTCTCTCTCTCTCTCTCTCTCTCTCTCTCTCTCTCTCTCTCTCTCTCTCTCTCTCTCTCTCTCTCTCTCAGTCTCCCCCACCTTTTTCTTTCCCCCCCTCCTTCCCCTCACTATCTCACCCTTCTTTGGCTCTCTTTTCAACCTAGGGTTCATTGTAGGATGTCAAACAAAAGGGTTTATCAGAGGCTCTTAATGTACCCCCCACCTCTCTCCTCTCTCTCGGCCACCAACTCCTTCTCTTCTTCTCTTTTCTCATTCATTTATTCCACTGTGTGTGGAAATAGGCCGGGCAACAATTAATTTCAGAGTGAATTCAGGCAGGATCTATTACCCTCTCTGCCTGTATTGCTCTAATGGAAATCTATTTCACTTCTCTTTTGTGTCCAATATAATTTAATGCCCATTTTATTAATGGCCTGAAATAATTACGGAAGCCTTTTGTGATTCTTGAGTATGTTTCATTTAATTGTGTAATAAATGTCTAATCATGGCCCCCATCTGAAGCCATTATGGCATTAAAATTAACAATTACGCCACAAATGTCTTGGTGAATGCGTTGGGGTCTATAGAAATCGCTGCTGATAACAAGACACATATAAATCATTCATGAGAAAAAAATCTCCAAAAAGAGGAGTGAGAGATAGGAGGGGAGGGAGGGGAGGGGATGGGAGGGAGGGGAGGAGAGGGCAAAAAGAAGTCGGTAAAGAAAAGAGGAGAAGAAAGAGGGTGAGTTTTCTTTATTCAATTGAAAAGTGGGGATGGCCAAAAGATAGGGCATTTTAAAACTGTGTCACCCTCTCCACTTCCTTTCTTCTCGTCTTCTCTCTATCTCCCTTTAATTTGCCCCCCTCTTTATTTTTGAAGTAACAGATTTCACTTTGGGAATTCATTAACCGTTAACTTGGACGATAAAATATCTATCACAACCTCCGCCCGGTTCCTTTTCTAAGCTGCGTGGCGCCCCGTTTCGCCGTTGTGGGTGACCGAAGGCAATTAAAGAGGCCTCGCGGGCCCCCTCCTCCCCTCTCCCGGCTCACTTCCTCCCCACTAACAGGAAGGCTGCTCAGCCTACCAGCAAGAATTGTTTTCTTAGTTGCCAAGTACCCAAATTTCACGGTGTGGGAAAACTCCATCTGCCACTAAAAAGCCTTGTCGGTTCCTCTATGTCACTTCCAAGCTAATATTCCACAATTGGTTTTGGTGAATCTATTCTTGTGGTATCTTTGACCATGATGTACACAGTGGCTTCCAGAGCAAGACACTGCACAACTCCAAGCAGGGTGTTGATACCAGTTGTCTCCAAAAGCTCTGTATTTAAAGCTACTCCAATCAACTGCTACCTGTGCTGTCGTGTGGCTATAAATCTCTGCAGATATGAGCGGAGAGTGCGTTCAAAAGATTACACTCATGATACCAGCAATGCAGTGGTTGGATAACAGGGAAGACTCATCTATAGTGATATTGTTGTGATATTTACTGAAGCCGGCCTTGGGCACTCAAAACCCCATCTGGCTCAACTTGTTGGTCCACCTTAATGTGAGGGAGTCAGACTGTCCTTAGCATCCCTCAGCAAGACCTAGAGAATCTTCCACAAATACTGACATCAGTTAGATCAGTTGAAGAGAGTGTCTTTTTCTGTTTAGAGGAATAGGCACTGTTTGATAATAGCTTGAAGGTTACAATAACTGATTCATTACAACATTGCGGTACGAACTGGAGGTCAGCTTTTATAGTTTAATACACCACACCACTCAGCTCATGGGTCGAGCACAATCATATAATCACCTTCATGAAAAAGGCTTCTCTACGTCTTCACTGACCTTAGATAAGAAACTGAGAGTACTTGAAGCTTTACCGTGTATATCTATACTCACATCTACAGTTCTCTTCACACAGATATGAAAAGTTATGCGTAATATTTCAGTTGAAGGGGGCTTCATAAGGATTCATAACACCCAATTTAAACATTTCATTACAGCTGTATATGTGTGGGAGTTTACTGTAATTCATACCTACACCCAGCATACTTGAAAAGTATTTTTCAAACTTATATTGTAAATTTTTTAACGTGAATGGATTTAAATGTTGCCAGACCATTTTTAACAGCATTGATGGCCAATTTCCACATGCGTACTGTTTTTTGGTCTTGGGCAACATAATTTTATTTCGAAAAAAATCTATTTTGTCACAAAACAATGTGCCAATAGCAAAACATGAAGGGGTGCAACAATTCAACAAGCCCCCGGTTCGGTTCGGTTTTATGGGTCACGGTTTTGGTTCGGTTTTGTTAACCACATTAGGGGGACGAAAAAAACATTACCATTTCAGAGTTCTCTCTGTATTTTCGGTGTATTTTCTGTATATCCGGCGTAGATGCCTCATCATGATAGATGTATTACCGTTAGCACAGGGCTGCTAACTTTTCAAAAAACCTTGGGAGTGAGATTTGGTGGGGCCAACCCAAATTTTGCTGCATTCTAACCCCCCTCTAACCCCTTTCACGGGTGTTCGCGCGTCTATGTTGCTTCACACCATGTGCCTGCGCCTCCTCCGTTACTGTTTACAACGTTAGCAGGACTACATGATTGGCGTTGCCTTCTCAGTTTGAGAAATACAAGATGTGGCGTAAGAGCGTGTGAACTGGTTGAAATACGTGTGTCTCACGGCCAATGCGTGAGAGTTGGCAGCCCTGGTTAGCTGTGTTTTCTCGTAGATCCGAAAAACCGCGGTTTACATGTAAAAACCGAATCGTGGTTTGTGTGTTGAATAATAATAAAAAAATCGGTTCAGGTTTGCACCCCTAATGAAGATATCATGAATGTTTTTGCTCTCAGGTAAAGATTTACTGAGGCTATACAGCATTAGTGAACACACTGACAGAAGGATAATGACTTTCAGGCACCAGGTTGAAATAAAGCATTCTCTAAATGAAGCGTAGCTCAGCTAAATGATGTCTCCATAACCAAGCACAGCTTTACAGTCCATAAATATGCCCATTAAGGATCTCTCCTCTAAACATATCCCCACTCATTTAATTAATCTATTTAACTGATGTGCAAATTAACCTTGGCATTTTCACAAAGCCACTTTTATGCGGCGCACCTCACACCTCTCTTCACTCTTCTTCCAACCAATTTAATTCCGAGCTCCAGATTTCATGGTCAATTTTATTTTGCTCACTCTCAAGGAGTCCATCATCAATTCTTCACAACTTTTCATGTCCCCTTTCTCTCCAGATCCGCTGCTAAATTGCCCATTCACGTTGTTAACTAAGTGTGACTGCGACGACCTGCTCTTTTCAATATGCAGTTGGAGAGCTGACCTCCAGCCGTAATTAGTTTGAGTCTTTGTTTATCCTTTATCACAGTCTCATTTTCACTCGCTTTCCTGTCTTTGTTTCCCAAGCTACAGAAAGCTACAGAGGAGAGCCCCCTTCTCGGAGATCACATCAGACTCATCCAGAGAGAATGGGCTGATGCCCTGGCAGGCTGGCCTTGACTCTGTGTGGGAACAGCTAGGCTGAGGACCGTGACACGTTCAGTAGAAACTTTGGCTGTTTATTTGAAGGCTGCCCACACAAGGACTTTGTAACACTTATATAAAGCTTTCCAACTGAGTAAGTTGTTACTTAGACTGTGATTATCATATTTTTTGTTATGATTTGGAACATTTTGGCAATTATTCTTCTAAAAGCTAAACATTTCTATACAGTCCAATACACACAAAGAATCTCCAGTGAATGAAACAATTTATTACATGGGAGATTATTTACTACCATAAATTGCTTTTTTGTGTTGTTATTTAAGCTTTTGATGGTCACCTCTTTTTAAGTGTCTTTGGTGTTTTTGATACCTCAACAAAAGCACCGTTACAAAGCATGTAGCAGTATTCACCCTGTTCAGTATTCACCCTGTGTTCAGTATTCACCCTGTGTTCAGTATTCACCCTGTGTTCAGTATTCACCCTGTGTTCAGTATTCACCCTGTGTTCAGTATTCATCCTGTGTTCAGTATTCACCCTGTGTTCAGTATTTACCCTGCGTTCAGTATTCACCCTGTCCTCCTCCTGTGGTCAGAACATACTGTAGTTTCACCTACAGACAGCTTGGTTCCCTGGAGGGAGTTATGGTGTGAACACGTTATTCCTGGTGAATCCTACAGGATGTTCCACGGAGCTTTGTGAGTTTCTATTCACATGATGTGTTTAGGTCTCTCCCGGTCAGGTCTGTCCCGGTCAGGTCTCTCCCGGTCAGGTCTCTCCCGGTCAGGTCTCTCCCGGTCAGGTCTGTCCCGGTCAGGTCTCTCCCGGTCAGGTCTCTCCCGGTCAGGTCTGTCCCGGTCAGGTCTCTCCCGGTCAGATCTCTCCCGTTCAGGTCTCTCACGGTCAGGTGTCTCGTGTCTGTGTCAACCACAGTAGAAAGTCCTACATCAGTCAGATCTGTGCAGCCCAAACACCACTTCTAGTTTTTCTTTTCTTTTTCGACAATCACTACCACACTATTATTAAGACAACAGCTACTAATGACAATATCTATACTGATTAAAACAACTAGGTGAGTAAAAATCATATGAAATAATCATAATACTTAATAGTCATAATCATAACTCAAATTCGTAATTCATATATTTTTCCAGGTCTCTCAAGTTTCTGACATGTTAATGCCCATCCACCATCTTCATCTCAATCCATGTGAACTCTACCCATTGTTTGTGTTGAGCCCAAAGGCAATAATAGGAGAACAGGCCGATCAGCCTCTCTTGGCAAAGACGGTAAATGAGGGATCCCTAGACTCTGGGATTACCCTATTATTGAGGAGACGTTCCACTAAGCTCTCAACACTGACACATATTCCTGTTCTATGGCCTATTCACTTTGAAATATGTCTTGTCAGGGCGGCTTACTGAAATCTACATAATCCTTTCTTCATCACAATTAAAGATACCAGTGAACAATACAATTGCTTGCTCCCTGGTTTGTTTCATCTTGCTTTGGAGAGAAAGAAAGGAAGAAGCTGGGTTAGGTTTAGGTTTGGGTTTAGCTGGAATCTGGAGGCTGTTTCAGACACAGCCGGACTGTCTGGAGGCGAAGATTGATGAAGATGTGTTTTTTGGGGGACATTGTCTACAGTAAATAGGAAGTGCAAGGAGGTGTGTGTGCCTGCCATGTCTTTAGAGTCAGGGTCAGCCATGCTAGCAGGAGCAGCCAATCCCCAGGCCAGGACGGATACCTGCACAAGGCTCTAACTCTCTCGCTAGAAAGACCGCTGTGTGTGGTGAGGTCTACACATGCCTCATCTGTGCACCTGTCAGGTAGTGAAGGAGGGCAGAGTAATGAACAGCGATAAGTCAGAAGACTGAAGGACTCAAAGCCCAAACACACCTCAAGTATTAAATAAACAATCAGCACAGAGCAGGGCCAGCCGATAACTCCTGACCTTGCTGAAGGGACGTAGAACCCCGCAGGTCTGCTAATCGTGGTGTTGATGGTTCAGGGAGAGAGTTAGCTTAGCATATAATTAATGCCTAATAACCCCTTTATTGTTTGTCAACACTTTCATTCCCACTGTCTTTTTATCCTTGCTTAATAATGCTCTGAGTGCTGCAGGGCCGGCAGCTTCTGATAGCATCTTAAGCCTCTTGTTTCAATACCCTGGTCTGGCAGCAACAACACTGGCCAGTTGCTCATTTACAAGCAGAGATAAACACACAGTCCTTAATCTGTCTTCTGCTAGTCCTCCACAGTCTTTAACCCTTCCACTCCCAGGTCTCTTACTACTTGCCAATTCAATTTCTAGTCCAAGACTCAGCCCTAGTTCTAGACCCAGTCCCAGACATAGTTCAAAGTCCCAGTTCCAGTCCTAATCCCAGTCCCTGTACTGTCCCAGTCCATATTCCTGATCCCTGTCCCAGTTTGCTGCTGTGAGCTTCTCAAATCTCAGCAGTGACCTGTCACCTGCCATCGCACCAGCCAGCCCCGACAACACCACCGGGGCCGGCCCCGACAACCACCACCGGGCCGGCCCCGACAACCACCACCGGGGCCGGCCCCGACAACCACCACCGGGGCCGGCCCCGACAACCACCACCGGGGCCGGCCCCGACAACCACCACCGGGGCCGGCCCCGACAACCACCACCGGGGCCGGCCCCGACAACCACCACCGGGGACGGCCCCGACAAGCACCACCGGGGCCGGCCCCGACAACCACCACTGACAATTTAAAGGAGGAACGCCACCATTCCATTACAGAAAGGAACACACCATGACCTCTGTGTAAGAAAACACTTGCCCTATTTTCTTTTGGTTGCAAAACTCAAATAAGAAAGCTAGACAGTGGCTCACCCAGGTTTCTACGTGTCCCTCTTCAGAAGGCTGCAGATATGAACTTCTAGCTTGCGCTCAGAGAACCTTAATCACTGACATTGATGTCTCAGCAAGTCAGTTTAAAGTATCTCACCATCAGTCAACATTGTGGCTGCTAAGCCACGTAAAAGAAAACAGACAATTCACTGTTCAAACTACAACTACAAAAACTACAAAAACAATAGATACTGATGATCTCAGCTCAAAGGTCTTTAAGGCTGTCGACTAGGACTACATCAGGGCTGGTGGACTATAATTACTGGGAGGAAACATATAATTAAATATGAACGCGTGAATCACTTACACAAGCTCATTACAGCTTATGCTATCCACTCTATTTTCCTTTCAGTTTGAATGAGACAAAAGAAGGACAATATCCCATTAAATGCTGTTTTCACATCCCATTCAGTCGTATTGAAACTGGAGTGGCAGTGTTTTTCTGTGGATTAAAGTCTGATAGCACTAGAAAAGGACAGCAATTCCCTGCTTTGAAGACGTGTGAACACACAACGAGAGAAAGACTGGAAGGAGAGAGGGAGAAGGAGAGAGGGAGAAGGAGAGAGTGAGAAGGAGAGAGGGAGAAGGAGAGAGGGAGAGAAAAGGAGGGAGAGAAAGAAAGAGGCAGGAAGGTTTTAACACACTGCTGGTCTGTGTAGTGAATGAATTATGAGGGAAATGGTGATTACTGTGTGGTGGTGCTGGGATCTCCCTGGCGGTTGGATGCAGATAGCAGCTCCGGGGGGCAGGAGGGGGGCAGGAGGGGGGCAGGAGGGGGGCAGAGAGGTTGTGATTTATGGGTAGCAGAAAGCTGATAAGAACGCGCCCCCCATTTAACGCCTTATCGCCTGAGTTAAAGAAAGGCCACAATTTGCAGCATTCTTAAAAGTCCCAGATGTGACTAATCTCTGCAACCTTACAGACAATCCGTCTCAGTAAAAACTATAGATCACTCCCTTGTCTCACTGATCTAGAACCTTCTTCACCCCTCAACGCAGACCCAGACAGGGAGGAAAACGAGAAAGAGAAAACACACACACACAGATAAACTCTCTCTCACACACACAATTGAAGACAGTTAGGGTTATGGCCTCAATAACATTGCCAGCAGGTCAATATAATGGCACACTTTGAAGAAGAAAAAATACATAACATTTTCACTGGTTGAACATTCAGAGGTTAATTCCTGTAATAATGATACCGTAAGCATGGATTAGAAAAATGTCACTAAAACAACAATAAAGACCTATAGACTATACATCTAATTTGCATTTCTAGGCCTTCAGACTGTTGCACATTTTCTACTTGGTATATGTTTAGCGTATGCACCTTCCTGTCACAGTAAATTCTTTGTTTGTGTGAACTTACATGGCAAATAAAGCTCATTCTAACTCTGATTCATGTTTGACAACACAGGATTGATGGCCATGCCACTGCTGGGAGTTTGATTGAACTTGAAGTATTGGAAACTGCTGTTGTTTATGAAGACAGCAACAAGAGACTCAGAGCTGTTTCTCCAATAAACTAGGCTCTGACACAACCCCTCTCCCTAATCAATACTAATCACAAAAATAATAATTACTCTGTGGAGCTTTAGGAGCAAAATTGATTTTGAAGGCAGTTGTTTGCATCAGTGTCCTATCTGGTCCTAATAATCTTTAAGGTGTTTCACTTGAAGTTGGAAGACCACAATCGGTTCGCTTGGAAGCGCATGAATGTCATTGCAAGGTCCAGGCACGTTTATTGATGTATTGAACTCTTAACGTTGCTAACTTTCATGATGTGGATCCCAAATCCCTCCTTTTTTCATTTTATTTTTACTACACAAATGAAATCACAACACATTCAGAACCTGCAATATTTTTCATAGTCCGAAATGCTGCTAAACTGTTTAATAGAATCATATCTTGTCATTCAGTATAATTAATTTAAAAAATATATATCAAAAAATCAAAAGTTACCTGTCATCTAAAGGTGGGGTAGTTGTGCATCCAACTAACTGTACAACTGAACTCAGTCTAATTAGAGCAGGGAGTCAGGTGGCTGAGCGGTTAGGGAGTCGGGCTAGTAATCAGAAGGTTGCTGGTTTGATTCCCGGCCGTGCGAATTACGTTGTGTCCTTGGGCAAGGCACTTCACCCTACTTGCCTCGAGGGAATGTCTCTATACTTACTGTAAGTCGCTCTGGATAAGAGCGTCTGCTAAATGACTACATGTAATTATCTGTGTCTGTTACAGTAGGCCTACACTGTATGATAGATGCCTGATAACAGTTCTGACTCTCTGGTTTGGTGAAAATAGTGGTACAGTATAATCCAAATGTACATATCAGTCAGCATTATTACTATTTGAAAGGTTCTCTCTTTAAATTAAGAGCATTATTACTCTTCTTATGCCTCACTGTGTGTATTTAGTGTGGGATAGACAGACGATGGCTGATTCATTCTTAAGTATTCATGAAACTCAGTGATCTGACTAATGGAATTTTTCAGCACGGTGGCATCTTGCATCTCCCACCTTTCTACAGATTAACCTGCTTCAGTCTCCTGACTGGGTTAAACAGCCCAGATACCTGAGATACCTGAGAAATCTGTCTCTTTCTTCTCTCCCTCCCCTTCCCTTTAAACATACACACACACATACCACACATACACAGGCACACAAAAGAAGCCGCACACCTACAGCAGGTAGCATAAAAGTCAACAAACCTTATTGCACCTGTTCCTGTCAGTGTGAGGAGGAGTAGGCGTGCTTGTCTGCAGGGCAGAGGAGGGAGGCCGGGGCTGAGGTGCTGGCTGACCTGCGTACCTATTTACTGTTAACGGAGCCCGTGTAGCGTGCCTCAGGGCAGGCGGGCTAGCCTTGGCTCTGGCCCGCTCTGCTCCCTCTCTACCAAGGACATTCATCACAGGCTCCGCTGCAATGCCAGGGTCACACACATAATGAGGCGGGTCAGCGTGATAAAAGTAAAGCTGCGATTGGATCAAAGGCAGGTAGCGACCGGGTCAAAGACCAGCACCTCACTGTGTTCTGTCCTCGCTAAACGGCCTGTTGTACAAACACCCTGACCTCCTTATCCTGCCTGCTCTCCTGCTTCCCTCCCCCTCTTCTCCCCTCACTCCCCTCTCTTCCCTCTCCTCCTGCTCCATGCAGCCTCCACCAGAACTCAGGGTTTTTTGAGATTCTCTCTTTGTCCTGGTTCCACAGGGAACATTTCACCGGTGACATGACATTTGGGGGTGTGTAAACACAGGGGGTTGTAGGTGAATGTGTGCGTTTACGCTGTGTGTGCTGGGAGTCTGTTCTCGGTTCTCAGGAGGCTAGGCCTTTTGGTCTGCTGGTCCACCCCAATGCACCCAACCACTCAAGCTACATCCTCCTCCCCCTCCTCCCCCTGTCTCCCTGCTCCAGCCCGCCTGTGTGCCTGACAGACAGATTATATCTGCCATGCATCTCCAGCTCTGGGGTTCTATCAGTCTCCACCACCGGCCTGGCGCTCTCACATGGCCTGCACATTTCTCCTGCTTCTCTCCGTTCAGATAAGATGAAATATCAGTGACTGAACATATTTTATGTATGAAATGCAGCTCGTGACAAGCAGTCAAGCATCAGGTTTGTTTAAATAGATGATTTCTATCAGCTATTCTCTCAACAGAGTTTGGCATTGTTCTCTGTTTACAAAAAAAGAAAATTGCTGTGTTGCTTCTTATTATTATCTACTTCTGATGCTTTCTGAAGAGAGCTTCTTGTGTGAAGCTGCTGAGATAATTATGACGGGACTGTCAGGACAGTGTGTTAGACAACACCCCTTCAGGCCAATTCCTGGGTCTGGTTCCCTACATATTTATTCAGAGAACGTTCCAGCAGATTATTTATTGGGATTTCTCTCTCGTCAGTGAGATGACACTTCTCCCTCCGTGTCCTGTTGTTACTATCAGATACTGAATGATTTCCATTTAGTGCTTAAGGTTGTGGTTGTCAGTTTACACCCCACAGCTTTGTGACGGGGCGAAGAAGACCTCACTCCTGCTTGGAGCTGATGATTTTCTACAAGCAGGCGCCATGGCGACAGAAAGGATGTGGGCGGAGCTCTCTTTAACTGTAGTCACTGTGTGTATTAGTGTGTGTTGCTGTATTAGTGTCTATTAGTGTGTTTTTGCCGTAATAGTGTGTAATTGTGTTTTGCCATATTAGTGTCAGGGAGTAGAGACAGTAGTATACAGGTAACCCTAACCCCATAAAAGGTACAGTGACTATAAGACGGGAACGTCTATGTCAACTGTATTCAATATTCAAATCCACCACGGTCATTACAACACAAAGACAAAAGCACAGTTTCAAAGACAAGCACACAATAACCTTGAACCATGCCCTCAGCCTCCCCCTGCCTTTCAGTCTCCCCCAGCCTCGCTGCCTCCCTGTGTCCTGGTTAAGCTTGGCTCCCTCATTGTCCCAGGCCCCTGGTTGTGTCTCTGGGCAGTCCTGCTGCACAGCACTACCCCCACACCACTCATCTGCATGTAGACACACAGGGGGGGACACACGGGTCATTACCATAACAAGCTGGCGTGTTTCTGAAGATACACTTGTTCAGGACAGACGGGGGGCAGGGGGAGGCAGGAGGGGGGAGGCAGGAGGGGGGAGGCAGGAGGGAGGAGGGGGGGGCCAGGGCGGCGATGCGCCCTGCTTTATTTCAATAACAACAGCCACACACAACGCCCAGCTAGTCAGGGTTGAATCCACCACTTGGGTCCTGATGGACTGATAAGAGACAGATGCTGGAGAAGGCTGCAGCTAGCCCTAACCCTATCCCAGACATGGTGTCTTGACCTTCGTTTCCTCCCTTCACTCCGCCACAGAATGACCTCAGGACTGATCCTAATTTTAGACCTTGAGGAACACCAGACACGTGATTAACACCAACTGAAAGCAAGTTACGTTAAACAAACTGCTAAAATGTTCCTGAAAATTGATGTTTCTGAAAATGTATGTTAAAATAACCAAGGTGTCCTTTGATGTAAATTATTAGATGTAAATCCTCCTATTCTCACAGCAGCATCTTGGCTGGCTGGGTGCCGTCTAAACGCCAGAAAGGCAGCGGCCATCTTGTTAACGACATGGAGATGATCCTGCTCTGTGTTCACTGTGAGGCCTTCATCTCTCCCTGGTGAGCCTCAGGGAGAGCTTCACACACACACACACACACACACAAACACAGCCTTTTGCCTCCCAACACAGGTTGTCCCCTGTGTGAAATCTGGGTCTAAACTCTTATCCCAAGTAGGCCGCGCCTCACTGCCGCTCCAGCATCCAGGCAGCGCATCCCAGATCCAGAACGAGATGTCCTAAATCCCTGCCTGGTTTCCTAATGTGTGTGTGTGTGTGTTATGTTAAATGTGGCTTAGCTCTGTCTGGGCCGTGCGCAGGAGAGAGCCTGTTCACAGTTAGTGGAGGGTTTGTAAATATGTGGTAACACTTTCAGGGGTAATCCTCCTGCACAAAGACTTGCCAGAGATTACGGCCCGGTTGTCTGACGAGGAGAATCCCCGGTCTGTGTAGATCTGGAGCACGCTGCAGCAGCCAGGCTAGCGCCTCGCGCTGCAACGCTGCAGCCAGGTGGAGAGGGAAACCTGGGGCATCTCCAGGGTCACCAGGTGGGTTAGGGTTAGCACTAACTATCTAGGGTTAACCTTAACCACCACATGGGGAAATAAAGGTTCCCTTCAGCTGTGAGGGAGAATATCGGTCTACTTAAGGTTGTCAGTGAAGAGGGAGAGAGGGAAGGAGAGGCAGGGAGGGAGAGGGAGGGAGGAAAAGGCAGATGGAGGCAGAGAGAGAGAGGCAGAGGGAGGCAGAGGGAGAGATGAAGAGAGAGGTAGAGGGAGAGAGGAAGAGGGAGGCAGAGGAAGAGAGGGAGGCAGAGGGAGGCAGAGGGAGAGAGGCAGAGGGAGGCAGAGAGAGAGAGGCAGAGGGAGGGAGGCAGAGGGAGAGAGGAAGAGGGAGGCAGAGGGAGGGATGAAGGTCTCTGTTTGACCGCTGGCCGCCCTCTCCTGTTGATCCTCCTGATCTCCTGCCCTCGTCAAGACAGCCTCTCTTCTGAGCGCTGCCACTCTCAGACCTCGCTCCACGTTTGGAGAGGGGTTTAGAGGCTAGGGGTTTAGAGGCTGTGAAGAGAGAAGCCCAGCACCGCCCCGCAGCCCCCAGGATGAATAGCAACTACAAGACGTTTCATTTCAGAATAGGCCTCTCTGCACTTGGCTGAACCTGCCAGAAAAGTTGATAATTGAGAAGCGAGAGGGTGAGGATCAATATGACTGAGGAAGGAAAAAGAAACACAGGCCCAGGCTTATGTTTAATACAGTTTAACTGATATTTAATATTTTCTGCTTTTTCTCTCTTCTCTTCTCCCTTTGTCCACATTAAAATACTTCAAAAAGAATTCTAATGAAGTGGAAATTAAAAGGAGTGTAGATTGGGGTTGGAAAGAGAGGCCTCTAATCCCGCTATCTCTTAATAATTCAAAGTCTCTTTTATTTTCTGAATAAAAAGCGGGAATTAATCTGGCAGTGTGAAGCTGTCCTCTCCTCACTGTTTAAATAAATCCGCTCGTACATTAGACACGAGGAGGCTGGTTCTGGCGGCTTGCCAAGCTCTGTGTCAATTCCCTCCTGCCTCCTTCCCTCCTTTCTCTCCCAGCCCTCTTTTTATTCCCTTTCTTTCTCCTGCTGCCTGGGAGAGAGGCTCGCCACCAGAGAGGCCGTATCTCCACAAGCTGCTCAGCACAGCCTATCACAGGCGGCTAACACCACTCAGCTCAGCCCGCCAAAAGGCACCCTTATGAAACTTTACCCACATATTAGGACACTGTGAAGCCAAATGATATATTACAAAGGCATTGTGTAAGGGCTGACCATTTATAGCTTTTATATAAGAAAGCCAGTTGCCCTCGCTATCCTGGGAATATATAGCTACTGTAACGGAAATGATGTGCGAGGGCTTTCATCCAACCAGTGATTAGGCTTCACAGTCAGGGTTTTGAGGCAGACATGTACATTTATATCATTCACATACTGGATATATGGTGAGTTGTCAGACACTGAAATATACTGAAGGCTCTGTCCTCATGGTTTGGACATGTGCTGTGTTTCATCAGACTGGTCTGTGCATCTCTCTATGCACCACACTGCTTCACTGGGAGACTACTGTGTAACAGTCTCACAGCTTTTCAGAAGAGACTACTGTGTAACAGTCTCACAGCTTTTCAGAAGAGACTACTGTGTAACAGTCTCACAGCTTTTCAGAAGAGACTACTGTGTAACAGTCTCACAGCTTTTCAGAAGAGACTACTGTGTAACAGTCTCACAGCTTTTCAGAAGAGACTACTGTGTAACAGTCTCACAGCTTTTCAGAAGAGACTACTGTGTAACAGTCTCACAGCTTTTCAGAAGAGACTACTGTGTAACAGTCTCACAGCCTTTCAGAAGACAACACACAAGCCTCTGCAAACTGACACCATGCAAAGAAAGGAGCTTAGAGCCAAGCAGAGAGGAGGGAGAGGAGAGGAAGGAAAGGAGGAGGTGGGGGAGAAGGAGGAAGAAGAGAGGAGGAAAGGAACAGAGGAGGAGAAGAGGAGGGGGAGAGGAGAAGGAGGAGAGGAAGAGAGAGGGGATGGAAACATCTTTTGTCTGAGAGAGCAGGCCCAAGCATAAGCTCAGAAACACACGTACGTACACACAGACTTACATAAACACACACAGGCCTGCAGGCTGCTTGATTAGCCTGCCATCTTTATCAGCTGGGAGACTGCCCATCTCTAGACGCCTCCAGGCAGCCGGTCTCTCCTCGTGCCTGTGAACCCCTTCCCCTGCTGGGACCGGGGGTGCGGCTGGAGGCCCACTCCTCTGATGGTGGAGCTGGGTGGCGGCTGGAGGCCCACTCCTCTGATGGTGGAGCTGGGTGGCGGCTGGAGGCCCACTCCTCTGATGGTGGAGCTGGGTGGCGGCTGGAGGCCCACTCCCCTGCTGGGGCCGGGGGTGGCGGCGGAGCTGGCCTTGGTGGTGGAGCTGGGTGCTGGAGGTGGAGCTGGGTGCTGGAGGTGGAGCTGGCCTTGGGTGGATCGGAGCAGAGGGTCTCTCCTTCTATGGCTCTCCAAACCTAAGATCTTCACACTGGTCCAGGATCAGAAACACTCCACTCCTTAGTGGCTCGAGATTTGTGGAATCTCTCTCTCTCTCCATCTCTCTTTTGCATAGATTCTGGCTCAGGCTTCTTGTGCTTGTGTACAGACAGATCCTCTCTGTGGAGACCAACACTGCTGAAACACAAACAGCTTTAGACTCTTCATCAGCTGCTGAAAAGCCATGAAGCAAGAATGCCTCAGCCTTGAGCAGTTAAGAGACAGAAAATGGAAGATCCTTTTTTAAAGATTGAACAAAGAGCTTTGAAAATATCAATTACTTCTCAAGGACCAGCCTTGGATTCCTAAACTTCAACACCAAAGCGAACACATATCTTATATTCTGCGTGGAAAACACACCTTGATTTTGTCAAGGCTGTCTGAAATAAGATTGACATGCCCGGTCTTGGGCTAAGTCTTTTTGAAACCCTGCACAAATTCTTTTCACACGGATATATTGCTCCTCACAGACATCTTCTGCGGCTTTCTGCGTTATCAAATGATACAAAATATCAAGAGGAGTTGGATATGAAGGAGGCCCAATGGGGAAGTAGAAAGGTGTGTCTCAAGTTCCCCCGAGGCAGAGAAAAGTCATTTTCACTGAGGTGGGCTCTATTTTTATTTATATATCACCCTCGCTCTGTTTCTTCCTACATACTGTTTGCAGGGTTTCATTATGCCAGACTGAGAGGCAGGGGTGCAGCCATTTGCATTAGCATCACTGTCTGACCCCAGGCTCCAGGCAATGATACTTTATATCAAACCATTCAGAGGACTATTATCTGCTCCCCCCCAACACACACACACACACATGGAACACACACACACACAGAACACACACATACAGGAACACACACACACACCTCCTATTCTCCTCTGACCATATCATGGCTGCATCTGGTGCTGCACGGGCGCAGGGGTACAGGATGGCTGAGAGGAGGGAGGGACGTTTCCGGAGGGGGGTCTTGGTGTGTAATTGTCCTGGTGAGCGCTCAATAGCACCTTAAACCAAGCAGGCAATCTCCAAAGCAGTGCAGTGAAGGAGGGAAGGGCCCTGTGGCTATGGAGGCCCTAATAGGAACTTCTTTCTCCCAGAGATAAATGGGGAAAGTTCCTTTTATTTATCTGCAGCGGCTGTTTGGGACTGGGGCTATCAAAGCGCAGCAATGCTATTTATCCTCCAAAAAGGATATGTCCGACACAGGGCTGAGGGCGGGGGAGGAAGGAGAGGGCTGAAGAGGACCGGCGGATGGTGGAAATTGGCAGAAACAGAAGGTCAAACTGTTTATCTTTTTATTCCCATGTTTCTCTCTCTCCTTCATTCTTCTTGAACTGTCCTCTCTTTCTCAGTTTACCTGTTTTGATTCTACTTCTGACTTCCAGGCAGAAGCTCTGAGCCTTGCTGAAACTAGTTTCGGATCCCATGGCAACTGGAGCAGACCCTCACGGAGAGGTCGTCATGACGAGGGGAGGTGAGACTAGTTTTAGAGCGTTGATAAAACACAAGTGGGGGTGGGGAATCCTAGTCAATCTAATCTGCTCGAACTTCTAAAAATACAGCCTCCCCTCCAGCCTCCCCTGGCCTTCGTCCCGGCCTCTCTCCCCTCCAGCCTCCCCTGGCCTTCGTCCCAGCCTCTCTCCCCTCCAGCCTCCCCTGGCCTTCGTCCCGGCCTCTCTCCCCTCCAGCCTCCCCTGGCCTTCGTCCCGGCCTCTCTCCCCTCCAGCCTCCCCTGGCCTTCGTCCCGGCCTCTCTCCCCTCCAGCCTCCCCTGGCCTTCGTCCCGGCCTCTCTCCCCTCCAGCCTCCCCTGGCCTTCGTCCCGGCCTGTCTCCCCTCGACAGCGACTCCTCTTCCTTCTCAGCATGTTAGCTTATCAGGGGAACATGCCAAAGCAAGAACAGCCCCTTTAAACACTGCTCACCCAAATCATTAGAACAACAGACAAGGAAATGTCAGGTCTCTGGAGGCCCCCCCTCCCTTGCCCCCGTGTCCCCCCACTTTCAGGGCTGATGTCTGGGAAGGAGTCCACCGTGATAAGGCCTGCTACCGTGGTCTCCATGCACCTGTCTGCATGTCCACCTCATCTAAACACAGACAGAGCAAGTCCCTCTCTCGCCCTCCAGATCCACACATAATGACATGTAAAACAGCTCCTCCTGGTCATTTTGTGAAATGTAATACCAGACATCTCAATCAAGAAAAGCTCATTTCAAAATGCATTCATTAAAAAACGACTAAGGGAAGAACAGTTTTCTTCCTTTCTATGTGAGAAAGTCCAGCTCAGTGGCCGTCTGGACGCCCTGCCCCCTCATCACCACCTGAGATCTCATCACCACCTGCCCCCTCATCACCACCTGAGATCTCATCACCATCACCACCTGCCCGCTCATCACCACCTGCCTCCTCATCATCATCACCACCTGCCCCCTCATCATCATAACCACCTGCCCGCTCATCACCACCTGCCCCCTCATCACCACCTGAGATCTCATCACCACCTGCCCGCTCATCACCACCTGCCCCCTCATCACCACCTGCCCCCTCATCATCATCACCACCTGCCCCCTCATCACCACCTGAGATCTCATCACCACCTGCCCGCTCATCACCACCTGAGATCTCAGAGACCACGTCCCTGAACAGCAAGAGAAATCCTGCGTGGTGAGAGAAACCCTGCTTGGTGAGAGGAACCCTGCTTGGTGAGAGGAACCCTGCTTGGTGAGAGGAACCCTGCTTGGTAAGAGGAACCCTGCGTGGTGAGAGGAACCCTGCTTGGTTTAGGAAGTGAAGGAGGACCGGCCAGATTCGCGCCTGTGATGAATGACTTTACTGAACCGCTATCATCTATTTCCATCCTGTAATCCAAGAGGGAATGCCCACATCCACGCCTGGCTCCTCCAGAGAGGAACCCCCTCTCCCCCTCGTACTTGGACATGCAAATGAGCAGGAAGTCCTCAAGGCCTCCACACCTGATTGAGCCGTGCGACGCTGCTGCCAGCCGTAGCAACCACACACCAAGGGACACCGTCCAACTGAGCCCTCCTCTCCCTCGGCATGCTTGCTTTGGCTTTCCTCTCTGGCATTAAGACATGGCGGGCATCCTCATGGCGGGCATTCTCTCCCTGTGGGCCTAGAGAGCTTCCTGGCTGGACGCTGCGAGGAGAGGGGGGGTGAGGGGGGATTTGGTTTGGTACAATAGAGCAGAGCATGGAAGCGTGTCGGAGTCTGTGTTCATTCAGCTTTTGGAGATGTTTTGTGTTCTGAGCACAGGAGGTGTGTGCCTGGAATCTCCTCGTTCTCCTGATCCCATTTGCAGAAAACAATTGCAGAAGTTCCAAGTTTGCGTTGCCAAGCTAGTCTTTAATTCCCCTGTAACAAAGGAGAACACGCCACTGATTACCCAAAGCTAATATCACATTGGTAATTGAAAACATAATTGAAAGAAGAAAATAAAAATATGAAAGGGTTAAAAATCAAGCATAGACAAGCGCACATTCATTTATAAAATTTTTTATACATAAATGGTTGACCTAAATGGCACATTTTGCCCTGTTTCTTAGTTTGTCATAGGTGATTTTTTTTTTTTTTTTTGACATACTTCCAGCCAGTTTGTAAACCTACTAATCTACAACCTGTGATACCGTGTATGTAAACCTACTTAACTACAACATGTGATACCGTGTATGTAAACCTACTTAACTACAACATGTGATACCGTGTATGTAAAGCTGCTAACCTGTTCTAGATGTGTTCCACAGCAGGTCCTGTGCTGGTGACGCTCCAGGGGAGAGGGTTTCCAGGAATATCGGCCTGCTCCCAGGACGCCGGACAGGAAGGAAGGAACAGAGGCAGAGATATTTCAGGGACCAGCCAAGGGGGAGGAGGGGAGCTCTGTACATGCAGATGAGAGAGGAAACCGGGTCAGCAGAAATACACCCTCCCCTCCTCAGCAGGCCAGCGGGCCCAGAGAGAAACGAGGGCTCTTCTCCCTGTTCAGCCATGCAGAGAACGAGGGAGGGCTGAGGACACCAGGAGAGGAGCATGGGGCTGGGAGTCTTTCAGCCCGGGTCACATCCAGGGGTTTGCTTTTATCTCCTAGATAATGAGATAACAGAAGCAGAGATCCAGAGGTCTCTGGCTCCTGGCAGGGAGAGAGGTGTGACTGCAGGCTCTGACTGGGCTCTCTCTCCCTTCTCCCATCATGACTGGGTTTAATGTGTCTTAATTGTGCTGTTTCCCAGGTCTGCCCCTGTGATCCTGGAGCATCTCTTAGCAGGTCGGTCTGGGAGCCGAACAGTGAGGCTTTTGTCTTGAACGCACACACACCTTTTGTTGTCTTCAATTAATGATATAATAACTACTTTTGGAAACAGAAGCCGAGCTTAAAGACGTTAAATACAAAGTTACTTACAATATCTACACCCTAAGCTTTGTTTTTTGTGAACAACCATTTTATCGCAATACTGTGAAAAGTGTGCTCCAAATAAATGAACAGCTAAAGATGCCTTATTTACTACTAGACTATCATATCAGGGCATTTTTATGGTGATAGCTAGATAGTTTATGGTGATAGCTCACTATAAACAAAATTCAATTGACAGCCCACAATATCTGATATATATTGAATATTTTGTTGCATCTTATTAATCCATAGCATATGTCTATAACTCTGTATTTGTAATCTGTATTTGCTGTTACCCTACACAGTAGAGGCCTTTATGGGGCTCCCCCATACCTCCTGCTCCTCCTCCTCCTCCTCCGTCCTCCCCCCTCCTCCTCCTCCTCCTCCCCCTCCAGCCCTGAGAAGCAGATCTGAGGCGGCTTCTTGAGGTGTTTTCTCAGAGCAGACTGCAGCTGAAAGGCCAGGCAGGGTACCCACTGCCCCAGGACCAGTCCAAATTGTAATCCTATTCCTCTGTTTATCAGACAGAGGGAGAGAGCAGAGAGGGAGGCATTGAGCTGACGGCTTGATTGTGATGGTCCTGTCTGATAGCTCAGCTAACCTTATCCATCAATCCCACCTCAACCTTGCAGCCATGTCCCCCTCCCCCCTGCACTTCCTACAGTCCTCCCTGCGCTGGGCGAGGCAGATAGACACACAGACACACACACACACAGAAAACACATGAACCAGCTGTCAAACACACACACACACACACATAATCACTGCACACCTCTGACCCCTTTATCGAGTGTCGTTGTTAATCCTCCTCTCTCTGCTCAATGCAGAGCACAATCACAGAGACCCGCAGGACCTGCAGTTAGCGCAGCGGCTACGCAGCCCACGGTGGAGGAGCCTGTGATAAAGCCGCTACAAAGAGCCCACGGTGCCAGAGAGCTCGACCACGGCCCTGCGGCCACACACTGAGGCTGGAAGAGGAGGAGAGGCTGGGGGTCGGAGAGGATGGGGGGATGAGAATGAGGATAGGGGGATGAGGATGAGACTGGCGGAGGACAAAATAGTCTTCCTCGGTGCGGCGGAGTCAACACACAGGGATGGCTAGCTCGCTAGCTGGCCCATGGTGACTCAGTGTATCAGACGGAAGCTAGCTCGCTAGCTGGCCCATGGTGACTCAGTGTATCAAACGGAAGCTAGCTCGCTAGCTGGCCCATGGTGACTCAGTGTATCAGACGGAAGCTAGCTCGCTAGCTGGCCCATGGTGACTCAGTGTATCAGACGGAAGCTAGCTCGCTAGCTGGCCCATGGTGACTCAGTGTATCAGACGGAAGCTAGCTCGCTAGCTGGCCCATGGTGACTCAGTGTATCAGACGGAAGCTAGCTCACTAGCTGGCCCATGGTGACTCAGTGTATCAGACGGAAGCTAGCTCGCTAGCTGGCCCATGGTGACTCAGTGTATAAGACGGAAGCTAGCTCGCTAGCTGGCCCATGGTGACTCAGTGTATCAGACGGAAGCTAGCTCGCTAGCTGGCCCATGGTGACTCAGTGTATCAGACGGAAGCTAGCTCGCTAGCTGGCCCATGGTGACTCAGTGTATCAGACAGAACCAGCCTGACAGCCTTCCACTGACGTTAAATGATGTCTGACTAATGAGAATTAACTTAAGTGACATTCAGCTATTAATATCTTCTAATTATGCTATAATGAAAAATTACACACAATTCCCATTAAATTACACTTCCAGTGGATTTCACCGTGATGGACTGTGGAGTTGTGATAAGTTAGATATTTAAATTCAAGCAATTTGCAGGTTTTATGTTACCATTCAACCACCATGATTTGGTGAATCAATCAAAAAGTGTGTTTAGGTAGCTTTACAACATTTGGAAAACATCAATCTTTCTCTGCATTTACCTAAGCACACTCTTTGAATTGTTCTATGGGCATACACACACACCTCATCACACACACCTCGTCACACACACACACACACACACAAAGAGAGGCAGCGCCACAGATATAAATGACACCTGACACTGCTGCCTGGAGCGACGGGGTTTAGGGCCCTAGAGAGATGAAGATACTTCTGAGGTTCCAAAACCAACCAGCAGCAAGCTATGCTAACCATTATTTAACCATGTTTGAGATCCTTAAGTTTAGTGGAACCACTGCCGTCTCGGTCCGGACCTGCACTCACACAAAAGCTTGTCTGTGAGTTCGTAGTAATTCTCTTGTATTTTGACGGTTATTTAATCATTAAAGCCAGCACTTATACACGTCTGTCATCTGAAGCATGCAGCGTATGACTAATGTGAGTTTGAGACAACCACTTTTAATGTCATGTCTGCCTTTTGTTCCCAGAAACAACGGCGGCAGTAGCCTGGGGGGCTGTGGCCGTTCAGGGAGCGTCAGAACCACAGAAGAAGGCTGCGCACAATCCTTCATCCTCCCCCGGCCCTCCGCCAGACAGGAAGTCCTCCGAGAGGCTGGGGTCAGGAACCAGCCTGCAGGGCCACGCCAGTCATGCAGGAGACAACAGACACGTCTCAGAGTCACCATCAAGCCTCTGGAGGAGGCACCAGCGCTCACACACAAACACGCATTAGACAACAGATCTGTTTACACTGATGTGACTTTCTGAAACGAGGAGAAAGAAAACAACGGTGAAAGAAAGAAACAAATAAAAGAAAAGAAAAGAGGGGAAAAAATGAAAGAATGGACGAAATAAAGAGAGAAAGAAAGAGAGACAGCAAGACCTTGGTAAACCTGCTCCGAGGGACCCGCCTCTAAAAATATCTACAGAAGGAGGGAGTGGAAAAGGAAACAGGCCTTTGAGGACTTTGAAGAGAAAGAGGCAGTGGAGTGAACGGGAGAAAATGTTTACTCAGGGAATTAGTTCAGGATCATTGTGTGCGCGCGGGGCATTAGTTCCCTGGCTCCATTTCAGGGCCCAAGTGGCTCAAGCAGCTCTCCCTCCAGGCCAGGCCTAATTATCACAGGACTAGGGCCATTAAAATGCTTAACTAACCTCGTTTCTCCAAAACGCACAGATTAGCGACAGCCTCCAGCAAAGTGTCGGGGATAACCCTTCTGCCTAATACCCTCTTTGATTCTGCTTTTAGAGGGGATTGGAAAAGAGAGAGATGGAGAGAAGAGGAGAGATGGAGAGGAGCGAGTGGAGGAGAGGAAAGGAGAGAACAGGGGAGGAGAGGGGACTGGAGAGGAGGGGTGGGTGGGTGGATAGAGGGTAATCTTAAGGGGAAGGCAGGGGTTGGCAGAGAGAGACAGGGACATGGCCTGCCCAGTAATATTCATATACTGTGCCGGTAAATCAAGAGTTCATCACACATTCAACCTGATTTTCATTTACTGTGTTTTAGCAAGCAGGTAGAAAGCCATGTGCTTCATTACATTTCGACCACATGCATGTTATTACACACTGTAACACTTTCCATGATTTCCTTCTTACAAAACCACAACAGAAGGAAATCAGCCAAGTGTGTACGCATAGACAGATACATGCGTTCAGGTTTCTGCTGCATTGTTGGTGATTCAGACGGTCACAGATAATCTGAAGATTTGGAAAACAGGGCAACTTGGAAACAATTTGCATAATTTGAAATCAATACGTTGGCTAAATGAGACACAGGCTATTTGGTATACTCCATTTATACTGTATAATGAAACTGTTTCTCGGGCGATAAGGTGTGAACACGACGCAGATGTCGATTATGTTCTAGCAAAGCATCAAATGAATTTGTTGTGCTTCCCACTTTGTTTCTGTGGTATTGAGAAGACATGAAGAAAGAGTGTGTGAGCTTCCTTTGTCTGAGAACAGATGAGGATTTGTCGGTTTATTCAAATGATTGTCTGATAATCGCGTTGCAAGATTGCTTTATTCTTGTTCTCCAAAAACACCCGCATTTTAATCGTTCAGTATAATTTTTTGTTTGCTTTTTTAGTCGTCTTTCGATCCCCATGTTTTGCCTTGTGCAGAACGGCCCCTTGGATACACGTCTACACTTCCTCTCGCAAACAACATTTGTGTCACTCTTATCCTTTCACCAACAAGGGAGAACGAGCTAGACTCTCCAAGTCTTCTCTTCAGCATTCAAATAACCACATTCAGTCATTGAATCAATAATAACCTCCTCACTTTGTGCCTTTCATATCTCTAACATGCGCTCTGACAATAAGGCTTGGATTCAAGAAAAATACAACTAATGGTACATTAAAGCAGCATGGGCATTGATAATTGTTTTACTTCTTCCACAAGTAATCCTTTTAGTGTACTTTTTCTTGGAAACGAAAAGAAAGGAAACTTTAATAAATAAATAAAAATGGGGAAAAATAGACAGCGATGTGAAAGTGGTGTCCTGGGAAATGTAGTGCAGAGCAGCGATAGCGGCTAAGCTAGCTAATAACATCTTTGTTTCCAGCCAGCGCTGCGCCTGTCTCTGGGGCCACTGGGGGCTTTTTGGCAAAGCTGTTTTTCTGAAGGTCCACAGTTTGCTGCAGCCTCAGAGGAGCCACTCCTGCCCCAGGATCAAATCCAGGACCCTGCGCCGGGCTTGGGGAGGGGAGCAGGCCGGGGGCCCCCTGGGATAGCCTTGCTCTGGGGGTTGGTACCTAAGGCACCCTGATCCAGAGACAATAACACCAAGCAAGGCTTTCTGGACAGATTTGTTCCACATCTTAAAGCGCTGAATGGAATCAGGCATCCTGGATATTATTCTTCCCAACAAACAAACACTACAGGCCTTTCAGAGTTACGATGTGAAAAGCCTTTGTCACTTTTTTTTATATCCACTGTGGATTTATTGTTGTTACTCAGAACGGCATTCTGCCTCGCTTCTGACACAAATACATGACTCTGAGACCTTGAAAGTTTAATTTGAAATAGAGCTTGTCTTGCAGTCTCAGGACTTTAGAATAAAACAATTGCTTGTCCGTGTCAGGCGGGCCAGACAAGGTGACGTGGTGGAGCACTCAGATGATATTTATCCCTCTGCCCTTGGAGCTGCTCTGCGTTCATCCAATTCATCCACGCGTCTCCATCACAGATGGACGCAAACACGGCAAAACCCTTTTCATTAGAGCAACCACTGCCGTTTATCTCTGTGGCTTGGAAAAGAACACTGCTCTATTTCATGTCTTGATTAGACGAAGGCCGTGTTCAACCAAAGTTGCATCGCAAACGCCTCACCTAAACTTCTGCCCCCGAAGGAAAAAATTAATTAATAAAAGTTGGTGTGTTTTGTGAGCAGTAGCGTCTCATTTACCGAGTCATGAGTGAAGAGGAAGCACAAGAGGGATCCAGTTCTGAAGAGTGTAAATACTGTGCTGCCTCTGGCTGATCCTGGTCCTCACTGGCGTTTTGATAATACGCTTTCCATTGTACTTTGATATCTCACACACGTGTGGAAAGAAAAGCACTATATTATTTTACAGCTCGTCTTAAGCGCTTATCTGCTTGGCTGCTAAAACCCTATTCTGGACTTGTCTAAAACTAACATGAGCTCAGTCTTGCCTTTAATTTCGTGTTCAATTCAAACAGATTACCTCTGTGGCCCTGCCTGCTGCTGTTCCCTATCAAGTGATACTATTATGGAGCTGGAGCAGCTCTCTCCTGCTGGATAAGGAGAGAGTCTCTCTGTCGACACATCCTCCCCTGCAGGCCGCACGTCCTGTAGAGGGGCTCCTTTATTAATAAAGACCCTAAACATCACAGTGGGAACTGGAGAACGTGTATCATTACTCACTACAAATACTCTGTTATAGGCCGGCATAAGGATAAAGGAATACTACTTTGTACTCTGTACATTTATTTTTATGTTAAATCTTCACATTGTATTATATACGTCTGTAATATACTCCTAGTGTATTTATCAAATAAATCTAACATCCTGTTTCCCTCCATTAACTGATTCCTCAGATGTGTTGATATTCATCCTGAGGTCAACATTCAATCCCCATGTAGAATTTCCATAATGAATTAAAATGTAGTAACCCTTGTTTTATCATGGGTTCAAGATAAATCTTTTAGAGAGCACTTTCCATCAGGATGGCACACGCTTCAAACTGACATTTAATTGTCTGGCATTTTGTGTGGAGTGTCGCAGAGGGTGACATGAGAAACCCTGTCCATCTCAGCTGCTTAGTATTCCGTCTGTGAAACTGTTTAACCCCCCGAAAGGATATGAGATAACTTTTTCTTCTCCTCAACAGATGATATTAAGTGCCTGCCATTATCTCAGTAGGTCTGTATCATATTAGAATCTGCAATCGCAGGTCAGAAAGTAGGGACGGCTCTTGTCTCGTCCTGCTGCAGAATTACTTTCCGTCTCACAATGCTTCCTGAATGGGTTGAGGCTTTGTCATTTAAACTGCATAAAGAGGCCAGAAATTGATTTTTATTGTAGATCTTCATATATAATAAAGCTCTGAGGATCTCCTTTCTTCCTTGTCTGAATGGCCACTGAAAGCTTTCAATCTACTTCTCTGTTTCATGCATAAAAGTGGCGGCCAGAACGATGGGGAGGAAATTAGAGAGGGAGGGGGGCCGCCTAGCAAGAGAAAGGCCTCTCTCCGCTCCTCTCTCTCTAACTCTCTTTATCTTTCTCTATCTCTTTCTCCCTCTATCTCTCTTTCTCTCGTCTCAGAAACGTTGGGAGGTTGAAGCTGCAGGGGGTAATTGGAAAGTGAAATGTTTTTTCTTTCCTCTTTAGACGAGAATGTGTCCTTTTCAAAGGGAAACAAAGTGGGGTTCTGCAGGAGGAGACCGTAAACAGACGTCATTCATCATGAGAATAAAACACTCCTGATAGACTGTTCACAACGTTATCTGCAGTTGTGTGGAATGTTGACCTGAGATTCAGAAGTGTCTTTGACCAATAACAACCAGAAACATCTAAGATATATGAGAGATATGTCCACTTTTCAGGTCTAAGATATGTGATATATGATAGATATGTCCACTGTTCAGGTCCTATGAAGTTATTATCCAAAACAACCACATACATATGCAGTTCCAGCTTGCTATGTCACACGTGATCCTGCATGAGTTGAGTTCATGCCTTTCAAGCACAACACTGCTGTGCCACAACTCAACAAACTGAGCCACACTAAAGCACCTTTCTGATAGCTGTCTAATTTAAAACCTTCAGCAACTGAACAGCACCTTACCTAACTAAACTTTCAGCAACTGAATAGCAACTTACTTAACTTGCCAAACCCCACAAACATTCCCCCTCATATCCTATTTTTTTTTGAGTAATCGCAAAATGTGTAAACAAAATTTGGTTTTCATGCCTATGAATATGATTAATTATCACAGAGTAATCCAGCTACACTTGTAAAGACTTTTCAGAGGAGATTACGAATTTCAAACTGACAACCATGATAGTTTGCGAGCATTCTGTAAGTCTTAGATTAAAGGTCACAGCAATAGAGAGCAAACTCACAACGCATCGTTCAAGTTGGGACAGATGCAATCAAAGCTGAAAAAAGGACTGCCTCGAACACGAGATAGCCTCAAACACGAGATAGCCTCGAACAGGCTCAATGATTATGGAAACGGATATCTGCACACAGCAACTCAACATATGGCAGAGCCTAATGCCACATACCACTAGGGGCTGGGCTTAGCAACCTCCACCAATTAAAAACACAAATGAGATGCAAACATCTGAACGTCTGAGGACAAATTGAGGAGGATTGTTATTATTGATAGTGCAGTAAATCTATCTTGACTAATTCTGAGGAGTGTTTCCTGCCTTGGTTTCCCTGTTTGGAGATAAGGAGAAGACATGGATCTCACTGACTGGGAAGCAGTCGTGAGGCGAGAGCTTTAGTAAACAACAACAACAACACACAAGTATGAAGCTGTGACTCTGTTACTCATATTTCCGGTTGGGTTAGAACAACAGAGTCTTAAATTAAATCATCCACAAAAAAAAGATTATTTACAAAAATCTCAAGTATCTCCTTGTCTGGGTCTGGGTTATGAGAGTTGACCAGGGGTTCTGGACAGTGCAGCTTGTTAAATATAAACCAAAAAACTGTTTTGAAGAAAAAAAAATAACAGTGGTTTGGCTAACAATGTTAAGAAGCCTAATAATTCATTTCAGCATTGATTTAATAAGATTATACTGATCAATGTGAACGTGTGTACTTTACAGCCTCCTAATATGACCTAACCCCAATATGACTGAGAATGAGAGGGTTGACCTTGAGAGCTCATGTTGGAACAGGGCACTTGTGGATCTCAAGAGAGGAGAAAGAGAGTAGAACTAGCAAGGAGAAGAGGATGAGGAGGGGAGGAGGAGGAGAGGAGGAGAGCAGGAGGAGAGCAGGGGGAGAGGAGGAGAGCAGGAGGAGAGGAGGAGGAGAGCAGGAGGAGAGCAGGAGGAGAGCAGGAGGAGAGGAGGAGGAGAGCAGGAGGAGAGCAGGAGGAGAGGAGGAGGAGAGCAGGAGGAGAGGAGGAGGAGAGCAGGAGGAGAGGAGGAGGAGAGCAGGAGGAGAGGAGGAGAGCAGGGGAGGGGCAGGGGGAGAGCAGGGGGAGAGCAGGAGGAGAGCAGGGGAGGGGCAGGGGGAGAGCAGGGGGAGAGCAGGAGGAGAGCAGGAGGAGAGGAGGAGGAGAGCAGGGGGAGAGGAGGAGAGCAGGGGGAGAGCAGGGGGAGAGCAGGGGGAGAGCAGGAGGAGAGCAGGAGGAGAGGAGGAGAGCAGGAGGAGAGGAGGAGAGCAGGGGGAGAGCAGGAGGAGAGCAGGAGGAGAGCAGGAGGAGAGCAGGAGGAGAGCAGGGGGAGAGCAGGAGGAGAGCAGGAGGAGAGCAGGAGGAGAGCAGGAGGAGAGCAGGGGGAGAGCAGGAGGAGAGCAGGAGGAGAGCCATCTAATCTGGAGTGTGTGTGTTGCGTGTGTGTGTGCGTTGCGTGCGTGTGTTGCGTGTGTGTTGCGTGTGTGTGTTGCGTGCGTGTGTGTGTGTGTGTGGTGGGGGGATGTGTGTGTGTGGTGGAGTGCATGTGTGTGTGTGTGGTGGGGGGGATGTGTGTGTGTGGTGGAGTGTGTGTGTGTGTGTGTGGTGGGGGGGATGTGTGTGTGTGGTGGAGTGTGTGTGTGTGGGTGGTGGAGTGTGTGTGTGGGTGGAGTTGAGAGGAGCTGGGCCGACATGCTCAGACATGGCCACGCTCCTCTCCTCAGCAGAGCCCGGACGCTCTGGAGGCAAACAGGATCACCCGCACCGGACAGGAGCCACTAATGACTAACTGATGGAGGACGTAAACCGCTGCTGGTACAAGCGGGCCTCCAGAAATGTCCGTCCAGAGGGAGTCAGGCAGCAGGGGCGTGACATCCCCTCCGCAGCGTGGCGACGCAGCTCACCAGCAGGCTGACGGGAGGGGCTGGCCTTTGAAGTGACCAGTTACGGGAGTGGAGCAGAGGGGGAAACAGGCTTTAGGTGACCAGTTACGGGAGCGGAGCAGAGGGGGAAACAGGCTTTAGCTGCGTGGCTCCATGGTGGCATGCTAGTTTGAACTTTTACATACTGTAACCCTTCATCGACCAAGTATAGTTAGCAAAGTCAAATTTTCGGAACAATTAGCATTGCTTTTTCTCAGTCTACTATGGTAGGGTCAGTGTGATGATATTGCAGTAGGGTTAGGGTTAGGAGACAGTGTGATGATATGGCAGTAGCGTTAGGGTTAGGGGACAGTGTGATGATATGGCAGTAGGGTTAGGGGACAGTGTGATGATATGGCGTTAGGGTTAGGGGACAGTGTGATGATATGGCAGTAGGGTTAGGAGACAGTGTGATGATATGGCAGTAGGGTTAGGGTTAGGGGACAGTGTGATGATATGGCAGTAGGGTTAGGGGACAGTGTGATGATATGGCGTTAGGGTTAGGAGACAGTGTGATGATATGGCGTTAGGGTTAGGAGACAGTGTGATGATATGGCAGTAGCGTTAGGGTTAGGGGACAGTGTGATGATATGGCAGTAGTAGCTCTAATAATGATGGAGAATCCAGGGTCACATGACTCAGGTGTCTGACATGGTATCTGTGCTGATGTCACTATGCAGCCTGGCTGCCAGCCTTCACAAGGTGCATCATTCCTGCCTGAATAAACACAACTTATCATATCTGCTGGCAGGCTGTGTGCCAAACCAGATATATTTAAAATACATAAATAAATAAAATGTAAAAAAAAATACTTCTACAGTATTCCATTTCCTGTTTGGTCAGATGGGTTAAGTGAATGGAGTTATGTGTGGCTGGGAAACTACATTACTTTTTCATCAATTCTCACTATTACCCACAATTCAGCTGGTTTTCTGCGCTCTTGATAAGTGACATGAGGGAACTGAATCTGTCTACTGTATCCGTTACAATATAACAAAATACTACTAAAATGCATTAATTTACTGTAAAATATTATGTATTCTGATGCGGTTTAAACAGCTCAACACTGTTACCAGATTCTTTAAACCTTATTAAGCAACAGTCAATACAATACTTTTTTGATCAAATCCATTATTGTTTACATAGTGAAAATACATCAGCATGGAATACATTAAAAAGCTTCTCACAGTCAGCAGCTGACCCCAGCAAACCATAACAGACCCCAGCAGACCATAGCTGACCGCAGCAAACCATAACAGACCCCAGCAGACCATAACAGACCCCAACAGACCATAGCAGACCCCAGCAAACCATAACAGACCCCAACAGACCATAGCAGACCCCAGCAGACCCTAGCAGACCACGGATAACCTTCTGCTCACTCGCTGAAACACTGAGCGTGGTTTAAACCTGGGTGATCACCAGGGTTGTGTGCTGTTTGCCTCAGTTCCCCAGCCAGGTGAACCTGTTTCTGCCCACTGTAGCCTGACCAGGGTTCCCCCTCTGTACCCCTGGGGGGTAGGGATGAGGGGGCGGGGGGGTGATAGGGGGGCTTTGAGAGGATTCTTTATGCAGCTCTGTGTATTGCTTTCATGTTGTCCAGCCGGTAACTAAGTTGGGTTGCCGGGGGCGGTGGCTAATTCCCACCCTCAGATCAGGAGCATGAAATGAGAGCAGAGAGTGCTTGAGCCCCGGGGTTAATGATAGCAGCCCGGCTCAGACACCCTTCATACAAATCTGCCCAAATGGTTTCATTTTAAGATGATCCCTGAATCTCCTCTCGCTCTACCGGGGGCTCGGCTGACACCACGGCAATGAGATGGTCCCGATCTCAACGTGCACAGGATGCTGCGTCGATGCCATGACAACGGGTAACCAGGAAGCCGTCCTGCCCCCCACCCCAGACACACCCACCACCCGCCACAGACACGCCTACCACCCGCCACAGACACGCCTACCACCCGCCACAGACACGCCCACCACAGACACGCCTACCACCCGCCACAGACAGGCAACCTGCCTGCTCACAACCAGATGGCAGCTTAAATGGCGGATTCTTCAACAGACTGAGATCCAGAAAGAACATAGAAATAAATATATAAATGTAGGATACAAGTGTGAAGGACTTTAAAAATCTTTTACTCCTCAGTTGAACAAGCTAGTGGATAAAGACTTCCCCCCTCTCTTTCCCCAAAAAACCCTCTTTAAAGTTATTTCAAATTTCTCAGCAAGGCTTTTAGAAATCTGTTTGTTTGAGGGCAGCATTAGATGTGACCAGCGTTTTATTGTGACATAAAACCGCATTTCTTCCTCGGCAGATTAAAAATAAAATCGGTTAATAAGAAAAGCTGTCAGCAGCAGAAAATGGCTGACATAATCCGTTTATCCTCCAAGCAATAAAGATATTGGTCCTTGGGAGTCTATCTTTCCTCTTATGTTATTTCGCCCAAAACATTATCTTCTATGCATTCAGATGGATTAAGAAGTCATATGGGAGATAGAAAGAAAATGACAGATACAAAAAAATATAATATCCTTTCATTCCCCATCACACACATTCACAGGAGGCTCCACAAAAATACAAAATACAACTGAGAGAAAGAAAAGGAAAGGCTGAGGCAGGGGGGCAAGAGGCAGGGGGGCAAGAGGCAGGGGGGGAAGGAGAGGGATAGAGTCAGAGGAAAACAGGGGGAGGGAGGAGCCTCTCAGCCTCAGAGGAGACAAGAGGAGAGGAAACAGGAAGAGAAGAGACAGGAGGAGAGGAAACAAGAGGAGAGGAGACAAGAGGAGAGAAGACAGGAGGAGAGGAGACAGGAGGAGAGGAGACAGGAGGAGAGGAGACAGGAGGAAACAGGAGGAGACAGGAGGAGAGGAGACAGGAGGAGAGGAGACAGGAGAAGAGCTGGGCTCCACACTGACACTAGCAGACAGCTTGAGCTCCAGTGTCTGGATCAGAACCTGCCCTGGTGTATCTGTTGGTGTGGTTTCCTCCCCCAGGGCTCCCAGGCAGGCCTGACTACCGCTCAGGTGACACTTAGTTACAACACTCAACTGGTGCGGGCATGTGTGGAGGGCGTGGGTGAGGAGGGGGGGAGGGCAGGGAGTGCGGGGAGGGTGGGGGGGAGGCAGGAGGAACGGTAGTGTTCCTGTGAGTGGCAGGTCATGTATGTGGTGCAGTGTGAGCCTCTTCAACCAGGAGTTCTGTTCTGTTTAATCATGTCGGTTTGCCTGGTAATGAAATTTGATCATGCCTCTAAACTGAGGAACGTTGGCGGGTGTGTGAGTGTGTGTGGTGTTTGTGTGTGGTGGTAAAATATTAATATCTTCCAAGATGATGCATGAAACCTGGGTGGGTAATTTCCCCCCACTCTCCTTGTCCACCACCAAATTGTTAGCACTTCATCATTAGCACGGAACTTCTGCGTTTCCATTCATCTTCCTTGTAAGAGCTCCGCTGTTTGATTAATGCCGATCTGGATTCACGAGTTTATCATCAGTGTGGTTTTTAACTGATCATTGCCGATCCATCATGCCTTTGCCAGGCAGCCTGGCAGGGAGAGAGGGAGGGACAAAGGTAGGGAGAGAGGGGGGAGGAGGGAAGGAGAGAGGGAGGGGAGGAAGGGCACTGTGAAAGGCTGATGATCCCTGAGAGAGATTCTGATTGGCTACAATGCTCCTATCCCATCATTCCACTGGGCCTGGCCTCTAGTCTCAGTGAGCAGTGATGTGTCTGTCTGACTCCCCTGCTATCAAAGCGTCTCCACAATCATCTGTTACAACAAACAACACGAGTGTAAGGAGAGGAACACGCTGACATGGCAAACATTTTCATTTTGATTCCAGTGGATGAAGACCTACTTTTACATATTCCAACATTTGTTTGAATTGTGTTGAAAGGAAAAGAACTGTAATGAATACCAGTGCAGCTTATGTTTACACTGTACAGCCTCTACTGCAGGGGGTCATGGCAACGTACAGGATGTACTAACTCAGCTAGTTTCATAATAACACATGTATTTAGCAGACACTTTTATGCAAAGCAACATAAAGAGGGGGAAAGAAACCTACATCCTATTTAATTGTGGTCAAATACTCCACTACTGACCTACACCCATCCTTCTATTGATGTGTGAATCTATTGTAAAAGTAGATGTTTGAGCTCACAACAGTATGTTGTCACCAAGCTTTGTTAAGTGCAGCAGTTAGAAGGTTTTCTCTTGTACAGTAAAGAGAAAGGGCTGTGCTTCATGGGAACAACACGCTGCTGCTTGTATGGCAAACAGCAGGACATGAGTCTGCCTGGACAAACATTAACCCTGCTGGGAACATCTCAAATAACTGAGAACCTACTCCTTTTTTCCAGAACATTCATTATAGTAAGGTTTGTAATTATAGAATAAATCAGCTTGAATGAGAGAATTCTAAATCAATTTAAAGGAGAAAAGATTAACCTTCCAAATGTAATAACGGAGACTTAATTAATTGCAGGATGGAGTCTGAGTTAGCTGAGGTTTCATTCATACTTCCTGGACCAGGCTGCCCTTTCCTCCCAGACCAGCAACACACGCCTAAAGCAAAGCAACATGATCATTGTGCTGAGCAGTAAGACCTTGAGTATATCTATACAAACCTGCTAATGAAAATGTTATCTTTTCTTCTGTTTGTATTTTATTTTTTTCTCTGCGCCTCCTGTTGCTCTGGCACATCAGTAACATCAGTAACCTCTCAAGGGCTGAATGGACTTGAATTGACTTCAGGGGCCAAATGAACCCATGGTCGCAGAGCCTGGTGAAGAATAGCATGCCCTCTCCTCCTTATTTATACTTGATTTATGACGCTTTCCCGAGCAGCAGCATGAGAGGTGAGAGGCTGGATGAGGGCTGGATGAGAGGTGAGAGGCTGGATGAGAGGTGACAGGCAGGCGTACATAGCCTGGTCTTCTGAGAGGGTCAGGTGTGTCTCTGCTCTCCTGAGCGAGAGGAGAGGCCTTGCAGGTGAACACCAGTGTTCCACATGAAGACACAAGCAGCAGCTTCACAGTTTAATGGGAAAATTCAAATAGTGCCCCACGGTTGTACAGCCAGTCCTGACATTGTGGCTGCAGCGTGGTATTAACTGAGGGCTGTTGATAACAGCGTCTGGGTCCAGAGCAAATCCCACCCAGAGCTCAGCCACCGTGGCCTGGAGAGCACAGCCTATCAGCCCAGCCCGCTACAGACACGACTTACACAGTCGCTAACCTAATGAGCGGGCTGGTGCCACTTAACACCAAGTGCTACCAGATACGTTCTAATATCTTCCCTGCTAGTCAGGACTCCTCACCATAATACTGTCATTCCATTTCTGTAATCCTGTCTATTAGCGCAAGGTTTAAGGGGGCCGGTTGCGAGGTTAACACTGTAGCTAAAGGCGTTTAGTGGGGAACATTTACAGTACAGAAGGGTCCTTTCTCATGATCCCTGAACTCCAGCACAGCACAGCAGCAGAGCAGGCTGGCTCTGGCGACCACACATCCTGATTTTTTTTTTTTTTAAGATTTAAAAAACATCCCATCCCATTAAGATTTATATTATTAAATGTGATGCCAATTTGCTCAAACTGAATGAATGAACTGAATGTGTTGGTGTGTCCTTTCCTGGCTGTCACATCCCAGTTAGCGACAAACCCTAACCCATCCCAGTGTGTTTATATCTTGAAATTCAAATCACATAAATAAATAATTTCAGAATTCCATACATAATTAGCAAAAAGCAACATTATCTCATTGCAGGGTCCACAATTATCTCATATCCTGCTTTTGATATTGATTAATCTGTCTCCAAAATATTGTCTGAAACATCCTTTTCACAGTAAATCCGTCCCTTAAATAACTAGTGATGGTTATAAAGCTGAAACTGAGAAAATTTTTTCCTTCCTGTTTTTCTGGGCTGTGAGGGGCATTTTATCCATCTTCTTTTGGTTCTGACACACAAACAGCCTTGCTGTTTCTGTGCTCTTCTCAGGAAGACTCTAATGCGTCCTAATCCTGGTTGAAGACAGACACGGGGTTGTGTGTGTGTAAGAAATATCTCTTTGCTTTTTCTGCCTCAGTTCATTATTTTTCTTTCTTGTCACTTAGTGTGATAGGTTGGACAGAGGCGCGCAGATGAGCGGTGAAGACACAGTCACAAGCCTTAATCTAGTCTTTAATGCGTGACTTCTGAGGTGTCATTTATCTTGTGACTGCAGCAGGCGTCCACAAAACTTTATCTCTAATAATATATTGATGGATTAAAGGGGTCAGCCAGGAGACCAGGCAGGAAAAATTGCTTATTGACATCAAAATACAGTGCCCCAAACCTGATAAACATAGGAACCGGAGAGGGAGAGAGAGAGAGGGAGGGTGGGGGGGGGCATTGTGAATGTTTGCACCCTGTCATTTCCTTCCTCCACAAGAGCCTCTGGTGGTCTGAGCCCCCCTGGCTTGATAACAGCCCAGCTCTGCTGCTCCCTAGCTGGGCCCCGCGATGCTGCCACCGGGAACATGCCAGAGAATGCTCCCTCGCTTCCAGGTTTATCTTGACATACACCCCCCTACCTCCCCATCCCCGCCACACACACACACACACCACTGCACCTTATTAATCACACTTAAGTACTGTGTGAGACTGGAGCACTCGTGCACATGTGAAGCATTATCTGAAGCCTGGAGACCAGCTAGTCTTTTCATTTGGTGCTTCTCCTCAGCCAAGGGTGCAGTATGTTTATCTAAGGAGAGGCAAATAAAGAAGAGTTTTAGTCAGCATGATTTCAGGGCAGCTGTGGAGAGCCTTTAGCAACATCTATGCCAGACGGCACGCTATTATCATACAACACAATGTTTATATTTACAGGATTAGATCAGAATTGAAATGCCTTAGAAAGCCGTCCAGATGGACTCACTGGTCGACATATGACATCACATCCAGGTGTGAGACAGGACTGGGGGAAGTCAAATCCACGTATGATTTATCACACGTTATCACACAGGTTGTATCTGGAAAAAATAATAAACATTGCATTTCTATAATCAGTCACCTTCATAGACTTCTAACAGCTCAGGACTAAAGTGAAAGAGAAGGGATGTAGTCTTGTCAGGAAAGGTTCCTGGTGGTATTTTAAAGCAGGACTATCGCACTGACTAATCCTGTGCACTAAGTAGCCTACTGTCCAATTTCAAGAATGTTATTTTTCGTGGGGGTCTATAATTACTGAGGCTCTTTTGCCTCCGATGGATTTGGATAAATCTGTTCTTAGGAAATCAAGGATGATTTTCTATTTCTTCCCTCCATCTCTCGTCCTTCTTGAGTGAAAACCACGTTTGGTGTCGGTGGCAGGCGCCTACAATCCCAAATAGTGTCAATTCTAACCTTCCACACACTCTGCCTGTCCAGGAAAATTAATACACTTTACTATTACCAGCTAAAGCTGAGGCCTCAGTGCAGCAGGCTAAAGCTGAGGCCTCAGTGCAGGTATATCCTCAGCGCTGCAACACCACTGAGTCAGCATTCAATAAAAGGCATTTGCAACCAGGCATTTCTCAGTACAACACTTGCGAAAGATTTAAAAGCTGCTAAATTAGGTGCAGCTCGCAAGCGAAAGCTGCGGGGTAAGCAAGGCGATGCTTACTTAAAATGACAGAGTTGTTTATGAGGGGGGCGCCTCCCTCACTCCTAGGTGGCATGAAAGAGGGACAGTTTATGATCCACACACAGAGTTATTTAGCCTCAAACAGTGTGCATAATGTTACCTGACAATCAGCGCACATAACTCATGTCCTTTTTGAAGTAATCTTCCACTTCATAACGTCGCCCCCTGAATACTGATCTCCTCCTGATCGTAACATCTCTCCTGGACTCACGGAGAAGAGTTTTGTTGATCGCAGGACATGCCCGGGACGGAGGGAGGGAGGATCAACAAAACTGTTACTGTCCAAGTGTTTGACGATACACTAGGTAGAAACAGAAATGTATTCGCAATAACCTTTTCTCGTGTTATTGCAGCACTTTTTTATGACCAGCATATACCCGTGGAGCCATTAAAATGTTTATCCACCCGGCCTGTAACATATTAACAACACAGTTCCCTCTGCCGGGCAGGACAGTTGGGGAGGAAGTAAGAAGAAAACAGAGATGGAGGTGATTTGTCATCCTTTAACAACAGCAGAAGAAGAAGAAGCACTGAAAAAAACAAACGCTCTCTCTCTCTCTTCCTTCCTCTCTTTCTTCCTTCCTCTCCCACTCTCTCTATTTTTCTCTCTCCCACTTTCCCTGGGTCAGGGTATGAGGGCTGGATCAGGGTGTGAGGGCTGGATCAGGCTGTGAGGGCTGGGCCGCAGGACTACCAGGCCTCAGCAGGGCCTCTCCCAGACCAGCCCACCGTTTCAAACCTGTTCACATTCTCTGTTTAACTGCAGCAGAGGCTGGCCCCAGCAGTAACACCAGCACTAATCGAGCTGTTCTCAAACGGCCCCAGGCTTCATTTACCTTCTGACACCCAAATATCCGCTGTGCCAACACCTGACCGACAGCTGCTCTGCTCTCACATGTCCTGTGAGTTTTCTGGTCACCGTGCTTTGTTTTCCAAACCAAAACTGGTCTTGAGTAACTGGGTAAACAACAGCGACCGCGTGATAGAGAAATGCACTTGACCAGGGCTGACCTCTCACTTCAGGAAGAGAATAACAGCAACAACAAAGCAGACCCGAGTCCCACTGGGGTTGAGAAACACGGCAATTTCCTTGATGAATAAAGGAGTTCTCTTTATTTCCTTCCTAAACAGAGGGAGTCGTCTAGACCGGCAGGGTTTGCCTCTGTGTAATCTACCTTTGGGCGTTGGGTATATTAATGCTATTTCCATATTCAGTGGCCTGGGCCTCTCAGGCTGGCTCCTGCCCCTCAGGAGCAGCGATCGCTGGGCCAGCCTCGCAGCCCGCTATACCCAGGAGCCCCAACGCCAGAGCCACGTAATTCCAGCCCGCCTCATTATTTAGCATGTCACCACTATTTTACATGTTAAAGCCCCTTCCATCGCCATCTAATTTATTACGAGAATATCAAATGGGCCAGGCTGGAATGGGGTCACCTGCATTCACGAGGCACAGGAAATAAATTCAGTGTACAGTCAGTCAAGTCAAGGAGAAAGCCTGTGTCAGCAAGATACATTCTGTTTTTTTGTATACATTTTTTTTAGGCCGAAGAAGTGAACAAACACATAAAAGCAAAGGGCTATAATACCTCCTTATCGCCACACAAACACAATATTTAATTTATTTAGTATTTATACTGTACAAGGCTTTAATCTCTTCTTGTCTGTAGAAACGCTGTGCTTCTCTATCCTTAACAGGGCCAGTGTCTCACCAAGTGTAGAATTGGCTTTGATGAGATCGGACTGCAACAACGAGGACAACAGAGGCCTTAATCCACCAGTGAGAGTCGGTTTCCATCCTGGTGACAGTGATTAGGCCTAATCTGGGCTTTTGGTGTGTTCATTTGAGAAATGCACTCCTCTACAGAACTGTTTTTGTGTTTCACGACTCCTCTCTTGCCTGCGAGTTTCTATAGCCGTGAATACCAAGTTCAATCCACGTCTTATCTGACACCGGTCTATAGTTAGCTATTAAAGTGTTTTTGTTCATATTTTCCAGCTCATTCTACTTCATGATGGCAGCTAGCAGAATTAGCTAGCAGCATTAGCTTGCATGATATGGAATTATTCTGTCTTTGGGGAAAAGTACTAGTCTCTGCTAACTCTGACTAGGAAGGTGCCACATGCATGAACCTTACTCTGGTTACTCATACTAGTCCTCTCAATGTACAGTAAGAATCATGTGATGCTGGAATCATTTTTTTCCTGCCTTTTTCCCCCAAAAAAATGTCTACCTTTTTTTCAGAATAAGTTTCATGCTAAAAAAGGTAGTAAAGAGTCTGGAAAAAATTGTTTCCAGCATCAAATGATTCTTACTGTACTAGTATGAGTAACCAGAGTAAGTTTCATGCATGTGGCACCTTCATAGTAGGGGGAGTAAAAAAGTAGGGAAAAAAGGTATAAAAAAAGTAATACCTTTTTAGCATTAAATGATTCTTACTGTACATTGAGAGGACTAGCAGAGTCAAAAATGAAAGTGCTACTAGGAAATAGTATTCTGAAGGGCTTGTAAAAAAGATGACTCACAAAACCTAATATACAGTTGTTACAACGCACTACTAGTGTACAGCCATCTTTGGTAGGTGTGCTACAAAAAACATCTCTTACAAGATCTCGCACGGATGACAGAGGGAACGTTCACCAACTGTCTTACATCGAAAGATCTAAAACTATTGAATCTTGAGTCGATTTGAGACCCAGCTGCCAAAATCCTCTTTAATCTTGAAACAACACAAGTTCTCTGTAGAAAGTCCTTCACTGTCCCTCTGTCCCACCAGCAGGCAGGAATCCCACCCAAACCAGCCCTGGACCAAATAGGATGGAGTGGGAGACAGGAGGCAGGGGAGAGGGGAGAAGGGAGAGGGGGAGGAGAAGGGAGAGAGGCCAGATGTCAGGGCACTGTAGGAAGAGGATTGCTAAGCGGTGTGAACATTTTTTCAAAAATGATGTTTTGTGCCTCAAACATCTTGCTTACAGCAGCAGGGTCTGATCCAAGCATTATGTGGAATACATCAGTAGGCCTGAACCCCCCTCTCCACAGGCACACACACACACACTCTGTCTCATTCTTTATCCCAGACACACACACGGTCTCTGTCTCTTTATGTCAGACACACAAACGTTCACGCACACACATCCCCACACACAATTCCCAGAGACTACCCTCCCTCATCTCTTCTACCTCCCCCCTTCTCCTCCATAACCACCTCACATCCCTCCCCCCTTCTCCTGCCTCCTGTACCTCCCTCCCCCCTTCTCCTCCCTCTCCTGCCTTCTTCTACAGAAGTAAATTATCAAAACTGTGTTTGAAAGTGAATGAAGGGTGACTCTCTCCCTCTCCTCCGTCTCTCTCCCTCTCCCCTCCTCCCGTCTCTCTCCCTCTCTCTTCCCTTCCTGCTTTGACATCTCAGTTTTTTTTTCCAAACTTGCCACCGTTTCTGGGCTAGGTGATAACTGCCGGTAATAGGATTAACATTGATTTCTTTTTGCAAGAACAGAGATGTGCCAGTTCCAGCTATTTATTGAACTGCCAGCTTTGAACTATGAAAACTGACTGCAGGAAAAGACCTAATGCAGCATTTTAAAGAAAAGAAAAGCCTGTGTGCAATTCTTTTTTTGTTATTCCTCCCTTTTCTGTCTCCTCTTTTTGTTGTTGCTAGATAAAAGGCAGAATCGGGGGCCTCTGTTCTAAGCCGTAGTAATGACTTTATTCACTCGGTATTCTTCACCTTCCCAGCTCAGCGTGTTTATGATTTCATCTGGACTTTGTTGTTGTGTTTAGACTTCTCTCCCACCTTGACATGAAGATCCAGGGCCATACTCTGACCTTTCATTCTAATTATTTTGTTCTTTGTTGAAGCGAGATGAGGGTACGCAGCTTTCAGAAAGGTTCCATAAACAGGATGCTCCACTGAGTCTGTATGTGAATGTACAGTAGGGAATGCTTACTGGAACCACACAATCCTAGCATGAGGCTATTTACACAATATATTGCAGTAATATATATGTACTTTTTAAATATGTTATATTATGATACAAAAAAATATATAATTTGTATGAATATTTATTCAACAATTGTATTCATATTTGTTATTATTATTCTACTAAGCAGATTTAGCTTACAAAATTACTTAAATTCAATTAAGTGCATTACCTGGCGAGGAAGAAAAGCTGTACAATACAATGAATATCCTTTTTAAGGGTTGTGTTTGCAGGGCAGGTAACATGTGAGGAAGAGAAGCGTGACTTGAGGAACACCTTACCCTGTACCTGTACAGCCTCGGGTCTTATCTAGCGCCCCACCCTGTACCTGTACAGCCTCAGGTCTTATTTAGCGCCCCACCCTGTACCTGTACAGCCTCGGGTCTTATCTAGCGCCCCACCCAGTACCTGTACAGCCTCAGGTCTTATTTAGCGCCCCACCCTGGCTTAATTGGCCCTGAACGCTCTCATTGATTATTGACACAACCCACTGAAGAACTAATGAAGATTAGAGCCAAAGACCAGACAGTAATTGGCCTGTAATCGTTCGGACACTCGAGTCATTGTGCACACACCCTTCTGTAAATCACCAGAGTCAGAGAGAGTGTGTGTGTGAGAGTGTCTGTGTGTTTTGGTTCTAGAAGGAAGTATAGAGATCAGGGGGAGATGACACAGCAAACTTCAGTGTTAATTTCAGTCGAATGAATCAGTGTTGAATGAAGCAGTGAGAGCGTCTGCCGGTCTAACCACAGCCGTGCTGACAGCCAGACAGATGGGCTGTAGGACAGGCAGGGACAGACAACTAGGAGACAACTGGATTCCTTAATCAGACGTTACAGCAGCACTCTATTATGTGACAGAAACATGAAAACACATCATGCTGTATAGCCTAATGCACATGCTCGGAATAATCTCCACCACTGATGTATACTGATTATATAGTGTGTGTGACTGGTACTGGCCGTTGACATAGAAATAGTGAAGGTCAGATGGTAGAAGGCTTGTGTTGGGGGACACGACCCCCCGGCCCCCCTCCCTACAGAAGACCCTCCAGCCCCCCTCCCAACACACGTCTGCTACAATCAGCCCTGCAGAAACAAGGAACTACACTGTCACTAGCACTGCCCCCTCACACAAGCAGACGCCTGTCAGCATGCTAATGCCCCAACAATACAACCACACACACACACGCACATGCATACTCACACACGCACACACACACACACACAAACTGGGAAAGTGAGAGAGAGTGAGAGAAAAGAGGAGAGAGGGAGGGAACTCATCTGTGTCACAGCCTATCCCCTCGGGCAATCAAGGAAAAAAAACGCAATCATTAGCAACTGGTGGTGCTTGCTCCAGCAAATCGCCGTTTGAGCGAAGATTTATGCAGACCCCTGACTGGAAGTGATTTATTTATTTTAGCAGAGGCTGTGAGATCATTAACCTCCGCCGGGTCTCTGGAGAACGGCATCTGTGGCCCCCCACGCCGTGCAGACAAAAGACCCCATGCAGGGGGAGGGGCTGAGTCCCTGGGTGGGGGAGGGGCCTGCTGGATGTGGGAGGGGCCTGTTTGGGTGGGGGAGGGGCCTGGTGGATAGGGGAGGGGCTGGGTGGTGGGAGAGGCTATGGGCTGGGGCAGGAGGCTGGCTGGGGCAGGATTCAAGTGTAATAGTATAAAATATATCATTCAAATTTGCACTCACACAAAGAGCTACAACTTCATATCTGATTTTCAGGCTCAAATCAAGTTCACCTCTGATGGCCTTAATTCTTGATTAAATATATAAACTATGTCTCCTGACACTCACTTAACATTTACGTAATGAAACTCATATAACTCCTATCAAATTATCAAAATGAGATGAGATGTCATCTTAGTTACAGGAAGATGAGCGATCAGGTCCACTGAAGCAAATATGCATATTTTCAATAGAATTTTCTGGATGAATCCGAGACCAGTTGGAGAACGAGGTTCCCCTGAGGTTCCCTATGTTCCCCTGAGGTTCCCTATGTACGTGTGGACGTCTCTGGTTACCATCTCAGCCCTGTGATGCTTAAGTGTCAATAGGTTATTAATGACATCTACCACCAGATTCCTGTCCGTCTCATTAGAGAAGTTAGGGGGGTCCTCCAGAACTCAAGAATGATCCCTGTTACATTCTCCAGGAGGCAGGAGAAATTAGAAGGGTGAACCAAAGGACAGTATTAATCTGAAATTAATCAGAACTTGAACTTAACTGGGGGGCAGTATGGTCTCCGTGGTGACGTTTTTAAGTATGTGTAATTGAACCCTTTTGGCAGTCTGATGGCTAAGAGCATCTACGTGACCCTCCTACACCTGCAGAGGAGTCGGCCAGAACACTTCAATTAGTCCCTCCTTCCCTGGTGCTGCCGTCTTTTAATTTCCTTCGATTTCAGAATTATTCTGACACACATACTGTGTGTGTGGATGCTGTGATGAGATGCACTCGGGGAGGGATGGAGGGATGGGGGAGGTGTAGGTTTGTCAGTTCTCCGGCAGTGATGACTTCGCTCCAACCTTATCAAGCAAACACTTCAGACCAACAAATCACATTTTTATTGGGGGGTAATAAAGTTCAGTATCCAATTGGAGATGAAGAGTTCAAATTTACGAGAAATTTTAACGGTGGCATAATGTCCTCCACGGCTGGTTAATGTTTGGACTTTAAAGTTATATTTCAATTAAAATATCTCCTTCAACTAAACATGTAATCTCCAAGACCATGAATATGCCAGGTGCCGATTCAAGAAATATGAGTGTCTGTTTGCAATGAAGCCATCTATTTGTCTCTAAAATTGACCAACAGATTCCCGGAGCGTTCACATGAGGTAAACTAACCGATGTTGAAAGTCACCAGTGACCATTTGCATTTCTGCCACAGGCTTTGCTGGCTGTTATTCAGCTGTCCAAGTCTGAATCTGTTCACAGCCTGAACACCTCGTACTCTGCTTGAAGTTACAGGGTCTGACATCGGCGGTAAAAAGACAACCCTGGTGTCCACAGAAAAGCCCCCATCTCTGGGACGAATAAAGACAACTGCAAGCCCATCAGACAGACATAGAATCATCCAGCAACAACACCGTTCCCTAATTTAATAAAATGAATTTGGGAAACATGCCGAATAAGACAGGGTTCAGGGGACAGGCGGGAATAATTTTGGCAGGGCGTAGAGCAATGTGGTGTGGAGAGGAGGGGGGGTCGGGGACAGGCAGAGCCAGCGAGGGCGGCCGGGATGCGGAGGCTTGTGGTCGGGGCCGTGCTCCAGAGCGGGGGCCGTGCCAAGAGCCGGCCCTGAACCGGAGCACCGCCTGGCTGCACCCCTCAGCCTGCCAGCAGCGCTGATTTATCAGGGGGCCGACGGCAGCCACCACCCCGTGCTCCCCAGCGCCCTGCCTTTCTATACAGCCTCCCTGACGACTCTGATAGTGCAATCAGGGCCATGGCAGAGCCAAGGCAATTTCTCCCTTTCTCTTTGATAACCCCGTCGCCTTATTGAAAGCCAGTAGCGATGGCAGCAGCAACAACAACTCAATTGGAAAGAGTTGCTGTATTTGTGAGGGGGGGAGGTGGGGCGGGGAGGTTACGCCCAACACAATGAGAGGGGAGGAGAGGGATGTTAGCCGCTGCTTCCTGTGAGGGCTCCATTGTCCTCCGACAGGTGGCGTGGTTCCTGAGCGCGCGGCCTGCAGCAGCCTGACATTGGGGCCTTATCTCTCAGAAGAAAGCTGGTGGTGAAGCCACCATAGCAATGCGGTCAGATTGGTCAATCATGTGAAATTGGACTTGTTTGGTTCTCTTGCTGGAAGGCACTTGCCAATAAAAGTAGATGCATACACTTGTATTTTGCCAGCTAACAAACACTGTCTGTAGTCAACTCAATACACAACCATGACCAGCCTGCTTCTACAGAGAACACAACAACCTGGACTCCACTGAAGGAAAGAACAGTTTGAATTAAACAGGACACTTTCCCATTGATAACACACAACAAGATGCGAACATATTCTGATTAAAATCAGAGAATATGTTGATTTAAAGCTATCCCGACCCCTGACGTAGCGTTGGTGAGTAGCTCTGCTTCCAGAGCTCACCGGTCATGGTGGAGCTGAGATAGCATCTCTCCTGAGGAAGGAGAGAATGGGAGCAGGAAGCTCTATCACCACCAGACTCCAGCTCTTCAGGAATTGGATTCTTACAGTCCTGCTGGATCTGTTATCTCCAAACATCTCACATTCCTATTGTGCTCCCAGGCTCTGGGAAAAAGCCTTCCAGCTGGTTTAACTTTACGTCCGATTTTTCATTTATTTCACCCTTTAAAACTGGTGAACACCCAGGCCTTACTGTACTGACCTCATGCAGGTAGCTGTTGGATATCTTTTGATATGTTGCTTTGTATGTGTCTGTGGGTGAAGAATTTAGTCAACCGTCCTTAAAACATCACAACAAACACACTGAACTTTTCATAGGTTTTGTCCAAGTAACGATGCAAGTTACAGTTCAACAAAAGGCAATCTTAGACTTATTGTGGCAATTCCATAGAGATTTGCCTATGTTTAACCATGGTCCTCAACACCATCCTCTCTACGTTTCAGTGTGGGATATGGAAGGATACACAAACACCATCCTCTCTACGTTTCAGTGTGGGATATGGAAGGATACACAAAGGTGCACGTTCCACTTCACCAGTTCTCAGCCCTGCATGAATACGGCTAGTTGGGGTCATCTCTGCCGTCCCCAGCCCCTAGCCCCTAACCCCCAGCTAAGCCTGGATGTTTCTGTTTCCCTGCCCTCCACCCCCCTCTATCTCTCTCTCTATTCCCCCCTCTCTATCTCTCTATTCCCCCTCTCTATCTCTCTATTCCCCCCTCTATCTATATCTCTATTCCCCCCTCTATCTATATCTCTATTCCCCCCTCTCTATCTCTCTATTCCCCCCTCTCCTTCTCTCTCTCTCTGAACTTGACTGTCCTGTGGTGGAGAACCGTGCTTCTGGTTTCATCCACTTCAGGGGGGCTCAAGGTCAGAGCACAATGCCAGTCTGGGAGCAGATCCCAGGTCTTATCAGTCCGACCTTCAGGCTGCTGCTGCTTATAAACATCCAGCTCTGGGGTCACAGTCTACACTGCGTCATCCTCGACCACAAGCAAACACCACAGACACAGTATGATCCTCTGGACTGTTGTAATCTCAATTATTTTGTACAAATCAGCAAACACCACACCAGATCCCTGAGACCACTGGCAGGATTGTATCACAGTTCTCCAGTAATACAGCAATGTAAGCTAGTTATCTGTAAATGACTAGTATGATGAAGAGACATGACATTTCCAGTGAAGACTTGTTAGTTTGTGTTCACAACCTGCCTTGACAAAAATAAAAAAAATACTTATCTGAAAACGTACTACTTTTAAATACCCACATCCCCCTCCCAAAAAACAACCCAAACTTAGTATTGATGTCCCCTTTAAAAAAGTAATTAAGCTGTTGGTGTTTCAGTCCAGCAGGCGAGGGTCCGGGCTGCGCAGTCCCGGTGGTCTGGCAGCAGCAGGTGATTTGCAGAGTGGGGGCTGTATTGTGAGGGCTTTAGAGGCTCTTAACAGGCCGCCTCCGAGAGACACCTGCATGGCGATATGTTGCCGAGGACATTTTTCTCTCTCTCTCTCAGTGACTCCTTTGCTTTGTATCATTAGCAGAGCAAGGGGGCCGTGAATCACTCCCTCGCCCGCCCCCACGCCCCTCCCGTCCCCCTCTCCAGCCTCTTCTCCCCCTGCAGCCCCCCACCTCCGGGTGCTAAACGGCTGACAGAAGGGTGGCCGGCCGCTGGCAGCAGCCATCGACTGGAAGGGAGAAGCTGCCAGGAGTCCTTGATGGATAGGCTCATTTTCCAGCCGGCAGCAAGTCTCAGCGAAGCATCCGTGTCATTTGTAATGTCAGCCAACAAAATGTAATCAAACATTCCAGCGGTTTAATCACAGAGGGCTGCTCTAGAGATGATTGTAGTGTCAATATAATGCTATTTCATTATCTGTTTGTATTTTATATTGACAGTGTCAGATAAACAGTGTGGAAAATTAAGATTAAAAATATGGTAATTTCATTTCAATCACCCCGGCTACAGTTGCTGGGCCATTATGCGATTGATTACTTCTGAATTAAATTTGGGGCTGAATGTAAAGTTTAATCTTCTTTCTTCTCTGCGATTCAGCTCCCCAAAGGCCTCTTAGTAAGTAAGTACCCATTTCATTTGATCTTTAATGAAAAGTAATGGCCCAAATGAATTGTATAAATCATACGTTGTGTATACCTAGTTGACATTCAATTTTTTCTTGCTCTCATTTTTTCGTTTTGTGCTTCCACACCCGACCACCCCAAAGCCGTGCGCTAACCCTCCTGTCCCACTTCCTCTGTCCTCTAGTTTCATGTCTGGGATATGTGACGGGTCTTGTATGTTGGGATTTCTCTATGAAAGTCTCAACACCATGTTGGGGGTCCCTGAGTGTTCTTGGTAATTTGGTCTCATTTCTTAAACTCTGTCAGAGTGGCGCTTATATTATGAAACAGAAAGGAGGCAGGCGTTTAAGTACTTTTGCAAGGTGCTTAGTGGTGAAATTAAATGAAGTATTTTATAGCCTAGAGTGCCATTTTGAGAAGAAATATGCAGCGTCTAAACTGGTAGTGCGGTGATAGACGGTTTAATTACATGGTAAATTTTGATATTTCCCTCTATGCCTCTCTCTAGAACACAAGTGCTGTCGTGTGTCTAAGATTCGCCTGGCACACACAATTTCACCCGTTTTCCTACATACATATATAGTGTAAGAAGTGACACAACTGTTAGCGAGAGCTCTGGTTCAAATGCAGGGAGAAGAAAGGAGCTGCTCTTTGTGAGTCCCATTCAGAGTGATTTGTCCTCCTTTGTAGTCCTAATTATGTGCCAAAGTAGGATAACAGAAGTTCTCAACTCGACCATTATGCCAGCACAAAAAAAGAGGCGCATACAAGGAGCTGATCACTTTGGAATTAGCAAACATGATACTATACGAGGAGAAAAAATCATTAATACCGTCAGGGATTAGAGGTTCTGATTAAAGGGTAGCTTTTACCGTATGCAAATTAGTGATAGGCATTTATCAGCGCCTGGGCAAGCTGTCTTAGCTGCAAAGCCACATATGTTTTTTAGCTGATTAAAAAACTGCTTGAAGTTGCAGGCTTTTAATGGCGGAGAGAGGGAGAAAGGGAGAAGCAGAGAGAGGTAAAGCGAGAGGGAGAGAGCAAGAGGGAGAAAGAGAATGTGTGAGAGAGAGATGAGGAGGGAGAGAGAGGGAGAGAGGGAGAAACAGAATGTGTGAGAGAGAGATGAGGAGGGAGAGAGAGGGAGAGAGAGAGGGAGGGAGAAAGAGAATGTGTGACAGAGAGATGAGGAGGGAGAGAGGGAGGGAGAAACAGAATGTGTGAGAGAGAGATGAGGGAGAGCTTGTGAGGCAAGTCTTTTCCTTTTGGACAAATTCCCGCAATCGCTCTGAGCGTTTGCCTTAATTCCCTCTTTTATTAAACACTTTCTTTTGTACATAATTAAAACATTTCTCAAGTGAGCGTGTGTGTGAGCGTGTTTTATTTGTGCATTTTCTTTTGCAATATTTTTCATCCCCAAGTATCCAGCACAGCCTACATATCTATTTCCTCAGTGAGCACCATCGTGGCCAATCTGTCTCCCCGCCTGTGTTTGCGGGAGAAACAAGTTTAAAATAATGAATACGGGGGCAGAATTAGGGGAGGGTTTATCAGCAGTCCACCATTGTGCGAGGGGCTCTGTGTTATTATATTTCCTTTCATATGGAGGTGACCCCCTTTGTGTTAACAAAGGGGAGGAGGATGAAACAGGGCTCTCTGGCTGCTGCTGATGCTGTGGTTCCCCAGCACCTCTCTCCTCCAGGGAGAGCTTTCAGTCTGCCCCGGCCCGGCCCGGCCCGGCCCGGCCCGGCATGAACCTGCTGCCTGCTCTCCTGGTTCAGGAGACACATCCACCTCCTGCGTCTACAACTCTTCTACTACTACTGTGGAAAATGATTTCCTTGTGCATAAATTTTTTAAATTTTATTTTGTGGGGACACTGTCAACTACAAATGTATTGTTTGCTCACTTAACATCTCCAAGACACACCTAAGCAGTACAATGCACTAAGCACTATAATGCACTATAAGAAAACAAAATAATCAAGGACATTCAAATACATTTGGGCCAATAAAGACGACCTATCCAATCATAATCCTAAAATTCTTGGTAATCATAGTACATTTTAGCAGGAACTGTACAACTCAAACTAACATCAGCAACAGGAATTATATTAAAATGTAACATCTTGAAATTGAAATGGTGTTTTTTTCCCCTCTCCCTGAAACCGCTTCCTGTCCATGCAGGTGTGAAGCAGATTAACAGGAGATGTTTAGTGCAATGAGATGGCTGCTAGGAAGTGCTGGGAAATTCAGTTAACATATGATGTGAACCAAGTAAGTGGTTATTTAAAATACTCAAGCAGTGTCCAAAGGCATGATAAGATTTCAAATAGACCAGGACATAAAGCCAGTATTTGCTAGGCAAAGATAAACATTTGACTTTTTCCCATCGACTTTCTACAGAGCAGGACTCCAAAAGGAACGTAAAAGGAAAATTTTACACGTTGAGTCTTTATATTTTATATATTCCAGTTTGTGCTTATGCTGGTGTTTCTGGGGATAAATGAGTGTATACAAGGTGTGCAGGTGTGTCTGTGTGGGGACAGGCTGGGCTCCGATAAAGGCTGAGTGGCAGGCCCCCCCCAGGCCCCCCCAGGGGCCCCCCACCACCCGGGGTCCCCTGCTGTTCTGCTGGTCTCCCTGCAGCCAGCATGTCAGACTGCACACCTCCACATCCCCTGCAGCACACCTCGATGCCAGGAGCTGTAAACTGCAGTGTGGACAGATCTTCTATGCGAAAAACCTACATTTCTGTCAATTCCACTCAAATCAAAACTTCGGTTTTTACGCTGTTCGTGGAACATGCTCTTAGGATGGAATGCAGGGTTGTTCCAGACACTCTGGCAAGATTCTAGAAAATCTACCGTGCCGACTAGTGTTACCCCACACATCGTCTGAGAGATGAGAACCTATAAAACCCTCCTGATGTCAGACTCCACTAGACATCTGTAGGATGAGACATAAGACATACCTCAGTATGGTGTGATTAAAGAATAGTTTGTATTCAGTGGACCTGCAGCCAGGGTGATGGCTGGAGAGCCAGGCCTGGTGAACCCCAGGCAGGGTGATGGCTGGAGAGCCAGGCCTGGTGAACCCCAGGCAGGGTCATGGCTGGAGAGCCAGGCCTGGTGAACCCCAGGCAGGGTCATGGCTGGAGAGCCAGGCCTGGTGAACCCCAGGCAGGGTCATGGCTGGAGAGCCAGGCCTGGTGAACCCCAGGCAGGGTCATGGCTGGAGAGCCAGGCCTGGTGAACCCCAGGCAGGGTCATGGCTGGAGAGCCAGGCCTGGTGAACCCCAGGCAGGGTCATGGCTGGAGAGCCAGGCCTGGTGAACCCCAGGGCCGTGTACAGTAGGAAGGATCAGGAGGGAACAGGCCCAGAGCACAGAACAGAACAAACAATATCCTCTTTCATCCAAACCCTGATGAACTGATGCTAGAACACCAGAGGACCAGGAACAGGGTTATTACAGTCAGTTTACTGTTGTCTATATTGTCTATGTTGTGTATACATTTTAAATTGAGTGGAAAACTTCTCAAAAAAAGGCACCTGTTCATTCACTGATCTACTGATTTAATTCAAATGACAAACTCATTAAGAAAACATATGGGTCTGGGTTAGGGTCTCAAGAACTCATCTTCAGAAGCCTATTTTAGTTCCTTCTAGCAGTGTTTCAGTAGTCAAGACTGAACACTGGCAGTGTCAGGAGTGATCTGCTCTAAGAGATGTCACAGTATGTTTCATGAAGTAGATTTTCCACTATTGAACAGACACAACTATCACAGCCAAGGACATATTCCCTATGATACATTTAGGGTTATAAAGTGCTCATATACAGTATGTTGTATTTATGGTATTATCCTATATGTACATTTTATAGATCTGAATGAGTGAGTGCGTAAGCTTCGATAATGAAGTCTTTCATAGAGTAAGAGCAGTACCACGAAACAGTAACTGAATGACATACAATGAGTCAAAGTAGATATGCCAGATAACCTATAGCTCATTGAGGGGCCAGACATGGGCTCCTGGTTACCTTGAACACACTGCAGGGTACAGCCTACACTGCACGGCCATAGAAATCAACAGAAAAGGAGTATTGTTGCTTATGAAAGAAAACCTCCATCTATCAAGGACGTCTAATTAGTACAGAGCAGCTGAGACCATCTGAAATGGTCATGTTCATGGTCTTTCTCCGTTAATGCTTCGTACTCAAATGTTTTATACTTGAAATGACATTAGCAGACTTCCCTAAGAAGCTTTTCTCTTATTATTTACCACATTATTTATTGTTTGCGTTTGCTTGGGCATCATCCTCTGGCCGCTCTTCATACTACAATAGTAAATGGACTGACTGACAATACAGAGTAAATATTCAATCACAGCAGCCCTAACCCTAACCCTTAAGTGTTTGAGAATCACTTGGCTCTGGGGCCCTTCCAGCCGACAGGTGACACACCTCCGTCCTGCCCACAAGCCCAGACACAGGCTGCAGTCCTGCCCACAAGCCCAGACACAGGCTGCAGTCCTGCCCACAAGCCCAGACACAGGCTGCAGTCCTGCCCACAAGCCCAGACACAGGCTGCAGTCCTGCCCACAAGCCCAGACACAGGCTGCAGTCCTGCCCACAAGCCCAGACACAGGCTGCAGTCCTGCCCACAAGCCCAGACACAGGCTGCAATCCTGCCCACAAGCCCAGACACAGGCTGCAGTCCTGCCCACAAGCCCAGACACAGGCTGCAGTCTGGCAGGACAGGGAAAGTTTGGAAGCACATATTAATGGAGAGTGAGTACCACGCATTCACTCTCATGCTTCTCAACACACAAACACACACACACACAATGTATCTATGCGTACAACGGTAACTTCTCATGCTTTGCAACTGCCGTTTTGCCACTCCCACGGGGAGATTTCAGAATCGATACCGGCTGCCCTTAAAAATGCACCGAGTCATCTGACCTGTCCTCCCCTCGTCTTCATCACCAGTCTCCCGGCTTTCGCTCCGAAGGACCATCACACCCCGTTACGTGATGCCAGCCAACCCTATGACAACACCAGATTGTTTGGGACACTCAATCCACCGGTGGTGAATCCCAGGGCCAGGACCACATGTGGAGCCATTATGGGTCAGAGTTCAGACACATGACTTGATATACCCCATTAGCTCCAAAGGGAGGGGATGGAGAGGGGCTGAATAAATGTCATGGGAGTCTTTGCCTCTTGATTTGGGAGTCAGTGGAGAGGGCGAAGGGGGAGGGAGGGAGGAAGGTTTCTCTAGCAGAAAATGGCATTAAGAGTTAATGACCATGTTGCTCCCAGAGGGCTAGTCCATATGAAAGCTATTTCAGCAGTGACAGCGCTCAACACACAACCTGACTGATTAAAAACAAAATGGTGCTCAAATATGAATAACAGTAACTGTCACTCAGATAGCAAGAATAACTATACACCATCATTCCCAATAATATTGGCATTCTATCTAGAAGCACTGAGGGGCATAGATCAGGAGGGGAAAACATTTAGTCACAGACGTAAAATACAACAGCCACTAAAACACTGAGAAGGTTCAGACAGAATACTGAGAAGGTTCAGACAGAACCCTGAGAAGGTTCAGACACAACACTGAGAAGGTTCGGACAGAACACTGAGAAGGTTCAGACAGAACCCTGAGATGGTTCAGACAGAACACTGAGAAGGTTCAGACAGAACCCTGAGAAGGTTCAGACAGAACACTGAGATGGTTCAGACAGAACACTGAGAAGGTTCAGACAGAACCCTGAGAAGGTTCAGACAGAACACTGAGAAGGTTCAGACAGAACACTGAGATGGTTCAGACAGAACACTGAGAAGGTTCAGACAGAACCCTGAGAAGGTTCAGACACAACACTGAGAAGGTTCAGACAGAACCCTGAGAAGGTTCAGACAGAACCCTGAGATGGTTCAGACAGAACACTGAGAAGGTTTGGACAGAACCCTGAGAAGGTTCAGACAGAACACTGAGATGGTTCAGACAGAACACTGAGAAGGTTCAGACAGAACCCTGAGAAGGTTCAGACAGAACACTGAGAAGGTTCAGACAGAATACTCAGATGGTTCAGACAGAATACTGAAAAGGTTCAGACAGAACACTGATTGTCGTCGTAAGTCAGAGGTGGTGTGTGACCGATGCACATCTTGTTTTAAGACTTGAGAGCCATTAAAGCAGTGATTGTATTGAGGGATGTGGTGAGGCAGTCCCCTCCCCTGTGTGCTGGCTGCAGGCCTCAGAGCGCAGGCCTCGGGGTGACGGGGGCAAGGCCGGAGTCCACGCGGCCAGCTGGAGAGCAGATTAAAGTGCTCTGAAAACCCACATATTGCTGCAATGAGAAATATAATAACGTGGACATGGCCTTCCCTTTATGACGGTAACAACACATTCTCCAGAGAGCAATCTTTTTATCAATTCCAAAAGAATGACAAATGACACACACACCCAAAGAATGACAAATGACACACACCCAGGGCCTATGGGCTTTGCACGTGAGGAGTATTTATGGTACTTGTGTCCTGAAGGTAACAGTGACAAAAGCCTTCAGACACTACGCCACATTCCTCACATTCATTTCTCATCCACAAATATCACAGCTATTTCATCATATCTTTCAAACCACCGTGACATCACCTGTGTGCCACAAGAGATTCCGCTAGAAATTAATAAGTGTCTTACCAGCTAAAAATTCCAAATTGCACAATAAAACATAAAATTAAAATTAAAAAAATGGTACATGAATCCGATGATGACTATTTGTCTCGTGATATGGTTGAGAGGTTTATATATCCCGTAACTAACAATGTATTCAGTGCTTTATTGGTAGTGATATGAACATATGCTTGGTTCAATTTACAACCGGCCTGGAATGATACTCTGAAAAGTGTAAAAATCCTGCCCAGACTCCACAACGCATACTGTATAGCTGGCTCTAGGGGGCGATGCAGAATTATCCGCTCTGTTTTGACGAAGACAATCCTAGCAGAAGAGTATGTACATCATATTTATACATAGTAGTGGGGCTGCTATATGCAGATGATAGGAGGGACTGCAAAGTTACTGGATATTAAATAAAACAATATTCTTCAGATAACAAAAGCTACACAGCTTCTAGAGTTAGGGCTGGAACAAAAAGAAGGAACTTTAAAGAAGATTTGGTGCTCACTGAGTACAATACCAATTCAAGGGTTTGCTGTTTCTCATAAAATAACAGCGTATAGAATCAAGCTCACAACAACTATTGTCGAGCCAAGATGCCAAATTGCAGTAATAAAAAAGAGGCATAAATAATTGCTGTTTTTGTACAGCATCCCATGTGTGAGACAACATAATTTCCTCTATAATGCTGCTGACTTCTTTTCATCAAATCAGAGAGCTTGTTTGTACAAGCTATTGTTTCTGCCGGCTTGTTGTTGCTGCATCACAAAGGATCTAAAATCGTCGCCCCAGATCTGAGAAGAGAAAGTCACATGTTCCATAATCAGACGAGGATTTTAATTGTAAGATGTTCCCTGGCTACTGTTTCCCCCTCTCCTCCTCTCTCTTCCCTGACAAAAATCTGACAGTAGCTTTGCATTGCAAACCTGTTTAATGAATGACTAATCCTGGAAGAGCATTACAGGAAACTGTTACACACAGCATTGTAGCAATATTAACATGAATTTACATTATCATCCTCTGGTAATGCTGGAATATTTGGATTTCCATTAATGCTGGGCCTTCCTCTCTGAAAGGAAACAGTGGTGAACTAAATCTGGTTTTCCCCTCTGCTTTGATAGGGTGCTGGAGTTAAGGCTACACCAAGGAGCTTTCTTTATTTGGATGACAGCTCCAAGCCTTCCCCCCTCCTCACAATCAAGCCCACAAACAAAGGCCCAGCTAGCGTTACTCCAGCTAGCATTACTCAGGCCCATTCTCAGCAAGCCCATGCCACAGGCAGCCCAGGCAAAGCCAGAGTGATATTACAGCTTTGTAGCGATGCTGTAAATCACACAGAACAATGGTGAGCAGCACAATCACACAGGCCGGCCCAATCAAGCATATCAAACACACCCCGTGAGGAACAATAGATCAGACGCTCCATCCTGCCGTCCGCTGCTTGTTTATTGTTTATCTTTCAGCTCTCTATTGACTGTTTATGTTGTTATTCTCCCACTAACTCACTCACCCTTATCTCAATAGAATTCACTTTTTTAGTGACTATTCAAGTGTTGTTTGCGATAAAAGACTGTTTCCAGGACTCCCACAGGCATGGATTTTTTGCTTTACAGATAAAAAGGTTGCGTTTATGTATAATGGCACAAATGCAGTCTTTTGACTAAGTATTTGGTACAATTTATCACCATTCAAATATATTAGAAAAGCATTAATGCAGCAGTGTGAATCAAAAATGTCCTTAAACAGCGGAACCTGAAAATCACGTAAATCATGTCTGACCAGACCGTGTCGAGTGACAAACGTTTTCATTATAATTATATTCAACTACATATGCTGTAAGTATACCTCTGTAAATATCAGTGTTTAGGTGAAACATGCATCTCCTGCCTGTTTCACAGCAGACCAGGAGGAGAGCGCTGGCGGGGAAAGGACATCAGCGAGTCTGAGCAAGCTGGAGGGGGGGCAAAGCGATGTTTGAATATTACTGACCCAGCACTTAGGAAAGCGATGCACAACAAGGCGAAAAAATGAATGCTTTTTTAGTCTGGAAATCCTTTCACCCTCTCATATTCAGCAGATCAGATTAAGAGAGAGGTTTAAGAAGATTTTGACAAAAAAACCTTCTGAGCTGGGGGAGAGGGGGAGGTTGGGAAGGTGGCAGGAAGCCGTTTGTGATTCTGTGACTTCAGGCAATTCATCACAGAAATTGAGTTTCTAATGCAGCATCTTGTGAATCCCTTTTGCCCTGTCAACGTTTTAATACATTACAGTGAGAATGTAAATCATGTTTGAAATTTGGCATAAACTCTACTGCACTCACACTCACCAGACACAGGGGCTCAAATACAGGCACACACATTTCACTGAATATTGGAATTATTCTCAGACAAAAAAAAACTTCAGGTTTTCTTATTCCTGGCAATAGAAAAGAAAATCGAAATCTCATTATGCTACCTTTAACTAGAGATGTTTTAAAAAGGCACAGATGTGGACCTGTGCATGGGCTACATTCTCCCCAATAAAAGTGTCTTATTTGTTTTCACTATAAGGAGCAGGTATAGTACTACAGAACCAAATGAAAGAGAGGAAGATAAGCTAGAAACATTACCAGCACACTGACAATACCTCAGTCCAAACCACAGGTGTACCAACAGAACAGGAAGGACGAGGAAGAACAAATCTGAACATGGACGAAGAGGTTTTGTACCTTACCAGCTCAGAGAGAGGACGCAGCAGTGCTCAGGCTGTAATGGATCCAGGGCTGGATGGTGGCCTGGATAGACTTCCTGTCAGCCCTCTCAGAGAGTCATTAGAGTCGCCTGACTGCTGAGGGGAACAGAGAGCTGCTGTAGACCTGAAGTTTATTTACTGCTTCAGAAGGATGCTTCAGAAGGGCTCAACTCTCTGTAACCAAAGAGTGATCTCAGAGTTCCTTGTAACAGCTCCTCTCCTCCAACTCCACCCTAGTCAATTTCACTGTCAATCTAAACTCTCTTTCAAATACTGGATTGAAAAAAAGGCCAGATTGCTTAGGATGATAGTTATGTTTTTTTGATTAACAGAATTGGAAGGCTGAATATTCTGTTAAGTGAACAAAATGTAAACCTAAATATATCATCTGCTCAAGATTTGTAGCCTTTCAGTTAGATAAAAATATCTGGTGTGAAGTCATGCACTTTATATTTGCATAAAACTGAGGATTTCTATCAAAGTCGATAAAAACGTGTCTGACTCAGGTGGTCCCCAAACCAGGAAGCAGCTCGGCTCTGCTGTTTACTGTTGGAACCTTCCGATTGGCTGTGAAATCCATCCTAACTCGTTTCCATGGTATTAAGGTGTTACACAGCCATAGGAAGCAATTTCGGCAGATCATGTTCTGCAAGGGACACTCTCTCCGAGAGGTAAATGCCCCGTTTCCAAGACGCCCCGGAGAATATACAAACGGAGTCAAGTACCATGGATTTGTACACTTTAGTGTGATATGGTGTGTTGGTGTGGAGATGGAGGAGGATGAGGCTGGCTAACAAGACTCGTAAGGGTAGTCTACAGTGTCAGTCCTGGACACAAACACCTGTACCTTGCTTAGCTAACATATGGGTCTGTCGGCTGTTTTTGTTAAACGTCCATTTGAGATATTACATTCTCCTTCTTTAATCCTTGCTACTTGTTATCAATTGCTGCAAATCATATCTCTTCTTAGTGATTCATCTAATGAAAACCTCAAGTCAATAAAGGAGATATCGAGGATTAGCCGTCCATTGTGTACCCACCTGTTGACCTTCACAGTATCTGCCTCCACAATCTCAGCAAACACGTAACATTCTGAAACCTGAAGATCTGAAAAACAAAGTTTCAAACTCACACACAACCTAAAGATCACATCTAACTCGACCTTCACGTCGCACATCTTTAGCTACAGATAAATATGCCTTGTATAATACCTCAAGTATAACTAAATAAACAGAGCCGTTGTATGGCAAGTAAAATGCATAACGGGCACATCTGTTTCAAATACTGCACTATCATTTTCGCTGGCAAAGGGAGAGAGGGGATCATAATATTCAAATCCGTATTTAACCTTTCAAGGCAGAAGGATTATTCAGCAAAGTCTCCATTCCGAGCCGTTTTCTTGCCCCCTACTCCCCTGCCATAATAATGATCATTATCACCATTGTGTGAAAAGAGGATTATCATATCGTTCCATAAACCCAGGAACACCCCTGCCATTATGAAGTCATTCCACTCTCATCAAGCCCACACCAGCGGCCAGGCCAGCTCATCCTACATCTGCTGGGTGGTGACAGGTGACCGTAGTCAGCCAGGCCTTGTCTGAGGGACCTGGGGTCTGGAGGACAGGAAGCAGGGGTGTAGAGGACAGGAAGCAGGGGTGTAGAGGACAGGAAGCTGTGGTGTAGATGACAGGAAGCTGGGAGACCTGAGGTCTACTAAAGAGAAAAAAAAGCTAATGGCTGAGACGAAGCCTCACTGGAACCAACAGACACGGAACAGCAAGAGAAAAGAATCAGTTGGGGTGCACATTCTGGGACAAATGGAGAGATAGTCAGGGTCATAGGGCCTTAATATGAATATGGTGCAGAAGTATGGAATACAGGCAGTCACAGAGGACATTACCATGAAACTGATCGCACCAGTCCAACTGCTTTTCTAGGTTCGCAGTATCGAGTACCAATTTTTCTATAGACTGCTGTAGCATTTTCATCTCATAGCTTCCTTACCTAAATATAAAAACATTGAGCTAGTGGTACAGTTAGGGAGCTGGCAGGATGAAGCACTGAAGACTAGCTATGAAACAGGAGGTGATTAGGCAATGTTGACAAGTCACTTGTATGATCTTCATATGAAGTTTATTGTTAATAATTCAATTGTGAATACAGCCATTTGAATATATATTTGTATCAGCAGGAACACAGTGTTCCTCTCTCCAGCCCAGTGCTAATCCTGTCTGCTTATTTACTGCTTCACTCTGTGGTTTTCAATATTAAATGGCGGGGGGTCATTTCTGTCTACTCCTTAAACCCCCATGTGTCCACATCTCTGTTAGGTGCAGTCTTAAACATATGGACTCTTTTAATTAAATCATACCTTGATTCAGTCTTTCACAGTATTACTGACAGCAAGGTCATTAAACTATTAAAGCGAGTCACAGGGAAAATTGTTGTGAGCAGAGTGAGGCAGGAGAGGTTAATTAAACGGCCACCGCTTCTCCTCACCGCCAGCGAATGCCACATTCTTCTATCTGAGACAGGACTGAGAGAACAGGGGTTTTATACTTGTTATACAAATTGTGCAAGGGCAACTCCAATATTTCTTCTATCTTTCTTTCAAACAATGTTGACACAACACCCTGTGACATCAGAATTGACATTAAAATATGGATACAAAATGTATACTGGACTCATATTCCAGATTGGGCTGTGGCACATGATCCTACTATAGCATGCTGGATGTTACCTGTTCTTTACTTTGTGTAAACTGTTTAATCAACTAATGATTTCCCTCAAGGCACAGTGCTCTAATGACATAAAGGTCATGTAATTTGTAGGTCAGCGCGTCAAAGTTGAAAGAAGTAAGTTAACCTCTTAGATTATTTTGGACCATCCATTATTTGAACACAATACGTTTATTAGTCATCTCTTTTAATAAAAGCATTTTTTTCCTTCTTAGATCTAGTTCTCCACATCTCAAAACCTGGTTCAGTGGAACATTTAAAACAAGATGTGAATCTGTATTGTGACTACAATCACAGCACCCTGAAATAACAACCCTTACATGACACAATAAAAGGACAGAGGTAGACAGAACTACAACAGCTAAAGTGATACTTTTAAGACGTTAAGAATTTTATCTTTTGTATACCTGCCTTTGGAATTTTACAATGTAAATAATTCTTGTTTTGACTTGCTCCCAACTTCAAAGGTTTTCTTTTTTGTGGTGGTGGTGGTAACTGAAGTACAGGTGATGAGTGAGTAAGTGAGTAAGAATAATAGAAGGTCAATTATCCAGTATTGCATGCATTTATTTTTTTATATAGGTTTTTTAGCTGACAATTGCACAAACAAATAGAATATTTTTCATATTTCTCAGTACAATTGTACAGTTGTATGTGTTTGCTTGAAGAGGAATGAGAGACACAGGAGAGATCTGGCAGGGAGGGGCATGGCCTTGTATACATTTACATTTATGCATTTAGCAGACGCTTTTATCCAAAGCGACTTCCAAGAGAGAGCTTTACAAAAGAGCATAGGTCACTGATCATAACAACGAGATAGCCCCAAACATTGTGAGCAGCCAAAACATGAAGCATACATTGTGAAAAAGTGCCAAAGGGAAGAACCATAAGAGCATGCAGTTAAACAAGTTACAATTAAACAACATGAAACTCAAAAAGTGCAAGGGTGTACCTGTAGAAAAACAATCAACAGTAAAATAGTTCGCAGCGAGTACAAGAATTTAAAACCGTTACAACTAACCAACAAGAGCAACAAGTCTCTCAATAAGAGTCATTGTGATCCTGGAGGAAACTAACATCAAGTCCAGCCAACTACATACTACATACTGGTTTACTTTATTTTAACTGCTGTCCAATGTTAACATATCTTATTTCTTCTCAGTTATTTTTGCTCGGAAGCAAATACTCAATTTAGGAGTGTGTTGCTTGACATGACCTGAATGTTTTGTCCTTAAACCAACAGTTATTGATGTTTGTAAACTGTCACTTCAAGGGTGTAAGTTGTCGTCATGCCTTCAGTCCCAGTCACCTAGATGCCCTCAGCCCCCTGCTGCTGGCACCACTACATCATCATCTCATTTGGCATTCAAAGCTGATGGTAAAAGTTCAAGACTATGCTTGCAAGGCTGAATGAAAAGAAAAGGCAGGGCTATCAAAAACAGCAATTCAAATGTGGAATGTAACTCATGAAATGAAAGGCATCCGTGAGGCTGGATCAGCAGCCAGGCTGGCCTGTGTGGGCTGCTTTACAAGGCTTGGTCACCTGGTGTCCTTTAGGCTTCCATATTACACGTTTTACACACTACAGCAAGGCTTTCAGTCTTGGGACCCTTTCAGAAGGCAAGGAAGCGAGGAGTTCAAAAGTTTCTAAAAGCAAACAAAGCTATTGGCCGTGTTGCCAGATAAACACTAAAGAAATGTCCCGGTAATGCATTATTCACTGAGGAAATTAATTAATTTCCACCATTATACATCTCTTGCAATTATATGCAACAGAAATGCTATCCATCACCTTCGATGCCAAGAGGGACAAACAGTGGTCAGAGCAGTGTGGGAGTAGGGTTGAATGCAAGGAGGCAAAATTGCATTTATTGCTGCCCTGGCATTACCTATGCAGATCTTTATCAGGGGGGCAGTGAGTCTATTGTGGCCATTTTGCCGGCCTACAATGGCTTCCTGTGCACCCAAGCTACCGGGAGATTGGCTGAAATTATATTCCCTTCATGCTTGGCTAGGTTGCAGCTTAGAAACAAGCTGCTTGTGGAAGCCAGGGGAAGATGGCAGATAAAGGAGCTTCACATCCAGGTGACCTTTTTCCTCGTCTTTTTTCTCCTCAGCAAAAGCTCCTCAATTGCAGTGACAGAAGAAAAGAAAACAATCTGTTGAGGAGAGGACACACAACCAGCACCTTGTGAACCCAGGGCCTCAGAGAGGCCAGGTCTCTGTCCTCAGACAGCACAGTGACCTACCTTGACACGCGCTCCATCTTGAATTCCAACATCACACATCCTGAATGCTCGCTCCACCAGTTCACGTTTCAATTCTTTCACAAGGTGTCAGCATACATTAATCCCATAAAATACTGTGATGGTTACAATGGTGTATGATACCAAAATTATTCTGTAAATTCAAAATTTCTCTAACAGATGCAAGGTCCAACTGCAATCGGTCAACGGATTAAAGATCTCTGTGGAATCAAATCTTAAATTCAACAGAAAGAATTTCCGGGATACTAAACCTAATCAAAAACATCAGGATGGAAGTGAAAAAATAAAAAATAGAGTTAAACTCTGAGTCCTGCAATCTCCTTTAGATAAAAAAAAAAAAAAAACTTGCGAAGAATAAAAGTGATTGAGAAGATAGAGCGCGGCCTCCTGTGGGTGTGCTGGTTGCAGGGGATATGTATATCTGCAGATAAAACCTTCTGTTCAGGAACAGTATTTGCTAGGCCTTTTAGATACGCATCAACCATGAAGACATGGGTCCAGCCTTCATTATACCACGTGAATCTTCCCTCATTTAGCCGGGATAGCATCTCCTTTATTTCACCTCCAAACACCCCTATCCATACAGCCATTCGCCCTGCTCAGCCGACAAACAAGATGTTGCAGCCGATGGTGGCAACAGTTGGTAACAAATATGTGGCTTTGTTCGGCTTTCTCAAAGACCTCCCAGCCTTCCTGAGCTACCTGGGGAGGGCTGGAGAAATCAAAGGTGCTCAAAAGACGATCCCACTCAGGGGGGGGGGGGTGACATGCAAAGACCTGGTCTTGATAGGACCAGGAGATAAGGATCCCTGTAAGAGCTTATCGCAATCAACAATTGCAGTGACAAAAATATATCCACCGCACCATGTTTGGAAAAAGTTATTGCCAAAGCTTCATTGGAATTGTCATAAATGAATCTACAATAGTATAATTATGTCCGAGCAAAGAGGGAGACATTCTAACTACCTTAGCACGTCACGCTGCAAAGAGCTTGAAGTGGCTTTGATGCTTTGGTACCGAGAGACATGAGGCTATGGCTACACAGTCCATACTGTAAGAGATCTGTCTACCTCACTAGTTCAGTACCACACTGAATAACTTACCCCATCTGTCCAGCCAGATCAATATGGATGTTTCAAAAGACGATTATTTCTGGGGGAAAAAAGAAACAATACAAAACCTTTAGTTATACTTTCTAGCGAACAATTAATTACGCTAATTTTCCAGTTTTAAGTTATAAATGCTCTGGTCTCTAGTTTTACCAGAAAAACCAGTGGGAAAAAAGTAATTACTAATTTGAAAATTCCACTCAAATGTAGCTATGCATAACATCCATTATAACTTGTGAACACTCTTAGTCTTTAAGAAAACTATTGCACACTGAAAAATAATATTTTACACGACCCAACCAAGCAGTTTACATTTTACAAAATAATAGTTTATCTCAAGGTAAATTAAATGATTTGTATATCTATCTGTTATGGTGTGAGAGGTATGCTAGAATTAAGTGAATTAGTACAGGGGCTATGAGAATTGCAAATTACTTTCAGACTGGACTGAATACATTCTAACCATCTGATAATATAAGCGCTCCATTTGCTTCATCACACTTTACACAGGTAGGTTACACAACGGCCTTGGTGGAATGGAGAATTCTCAAAAATAAATCCTATCAAACGAATAATCAAATGATGTGTTTATTATAGTTTTCATTGGGTTTTGCCGTGTCATTTTCTTGTTTAATTGACAGTCTGTGCCAACACATTCCAGCGCACAATGTGTAATCAGTGTTTCCTGTGAGAATGCTCGTGGCACAGGGCTGGAGGGTGTGTGACGTGTTTCAGGTGCCCTCAGACAGGACCTCTCATGCGGGGGAATTACAGAGCCGTCTCCCTGCCACGACAGCAGCCTCACAATTACCTTCCCGTAGAACACACACACACCGGTTTTCTTACTTTCTCTCCTGCACATACAAACATGCAGTCTTTCTGTGCTGACACCCAGAACCTAAAACATGCCACTGCAAACTAACCCTCACCCTAACCCTCACCCTAACACAAAGTCTCGGCTGAGAAGCAGGCTGTTTCTCTGCAAACATTCAGGAGTAGCGTTGTCATCTTACTGCAGCAATCTACCGACAGTTACTCTCACCTAAAGTATGCTGCTTCTTTTTTTCAATCCAGAGGCCATGCAAGTCAGAAGGCTTCCTCCCACTGGAGAGATGCATCCTGAAAACTCTATTGACATTTTTCCCTGGAGAAAAGCAGGCCGGGCAGCATAAACACCAGCGTGCTAAGCACACACTCGCACTGATGTCGAGATGCCGTCGCCCTATCAGATTATTCCCGTCATATTTCTCTGGCTGACTAGACTAAGCACAAGTCAGAGGTATGAGCTGATAAAGGGTCTTTCACACAGCAACAACACGTACCAGAGGGCTTATCACCTCACCTCCTCACATGCAATCGCAAGGAGGACAGGAGGAAGATTGTAACATTTGGCGATTTGTTTTTGCTTTTGGGGACTGATAACAAAAGCGCAATCTGAGGTAGGATGCCTCGACGTGAGGCAGAGCTGAGGCAGCCTGGATCCGTTACACGTCTTCATAAAAATACAAATACATAGTCAGGCTTTGTTTTCATGACTAACACAGTCACAAAGGAAGTTGTGACTGTTACAAATAAATTACAAACAACTAAAAAAAATGTTTTTACTAGTGTCATAGAAGAAAAAAGTATTCTAAAAGAATTTTGTCTGTCGAATGTCAAAAAGTCGAATGCATAAAAATAAAAAAACATGTTTTTTGCATTTCACGTTTGAGACAACAGAACTCTGAACAGTAGACATTTTTATTTTGGCTTAATCAACAAAGGGAGAAAAAGAGTGAACAAGTAATAGTCCAGGTTTACATCCGGTACTAAAGCTATCCCAAATAAAGAAGGTTTCAACTGCTGAAACGTTGCTCTGCCCTTCATGTATTACACCTGCCATGCGCTTGGGATTCCCTTTCTTCCTTGATCCATAATGGCAGCAATTAAAGTATAAGGTAAACTTTTCAACAGTCTTTTCACCAGGATGAAAAGCATTGTGTTGCAAATTGGTAATAATATATTCATCCCTAGGTAAACATGCCTGCCATGTCCCTTGTGCACAACGGAAGCGAACAGAATGAAAGTGATAATTTCTCTCCCTTTGAGAATTCTGTTCTTTAATTCTGACAGTAAACTCGTGGCTGTTACGGGGTGTTAAGTAGGATTTAAAACTTGTCAGACAAGACATGTTTGAAATTGCTTTAAATAAGTGCACTGTGTTGCTGTCAACCAGAGGCTTACAGGAACATATCCTCACAATTGAGGCACTCATCCGGGCTCACAGAGCCCTGCCCCAGACCCAGCGCCAAGTGCTTCCTGCCTATTGGCTCGTCCCACTGTGGACCAGCGCACCCTGCTGGAGCGTCTATGCACTGCCTCCACCTGCAGGGCTCACAGGGAGAGAGCCTGGGCCGGTTGGCACGTTCTTACACTGCAGGGGAGGGTTTATGTACCCACACTACTCCAGGTAGGACTTAGTCCATTGTAAATACCTGATTTGACTTGAAATGACTGTTCAGGGTTGGGTGTGCTTTAATAATATGGTGGGGCTATGGGGAGAATGGAGGGACAGTATTTATACTGTCCCTCCATTCTCCACCAGAATATGGTCTAAAAGAAGGTCACAACATCACCAATTCAGAATGAACATGCAAAGTGGAAGACCATAACCTGACATGTTACCCTGTTATAGAACACCACTATCGAGATCATTTAAATCATGAAGAACATTTTAAAAAGTGTCAGTTCTCCTCTGATGTGACAGAGCATCACTGGACTGAATGGAAACCCAAAGCTGCCATCAAAACATCCAGCATCCTAGAGTATCACTCTCTTCTTGGTGTTGGGATGGGGAAACGATATCTGCCACTTTAGGATAATGAAACCTTGTAAATAAACTCTTGGTGGGGAGCCAACCAACAGCTGCATAATCTTCTGCTAATGGCCACACCAAGAATGACTTCCTCCAGAAAGCCACCCCCCCTCTCTCTCCTGATGTGAAGCACTGCTACAAACCTCCTAGTAGTATCAAATATTTATTCTACATAATACAGTCAAAACCTTAATAATACTGAGAGAGATCATTCACAGGTTTAATCCTGTAATGACTACAAAGACAACATTTAAACCACAAACTATTTATGCACCAAAAGCACTCGACAATTCTGAGTAAAGAGGGTGTGAGGTGGAGGCGTTATGAAGAGCATATTGTGCAATAGTTAGTGTGTTTGGTGCAACAGAAACATGCTCCTACCCCACATTAGGGGTTTCTCAGGGGAAGGGGAGGTGGAGAAAAAGCTAGTGAGGTTGTGATGAGGGGCTGAACCTTCGAGCACCTTGTCCCTTGATCTGGCACCCTCTCCTACCAAGGCAAGCCTTTATCATACAAAGGGATTAGATCGCCCAGTGTAAGTGCCTTCAAGTTATTAGCACCTTCTTATACAAAGTATAACAGCAATCCCAAAGACATTGATTGCAGGGAACAGTTCAAATATGATTTCCTTATAGCTATTAATATGTATGCCTTAAATAGAAGCACACCGCTAAGCAGCTTATGATATTATGAAAAGAATGTTCCCTCAGGGGCATAATATGCCAGCAGTGACAGTAAGGAGAGATTCATATTTACCCAGATTGGCTGTACTTACGTCAAGCGTTCAGTGAGCTTGTGGGAGGGAGGATGGGCCAGTGGTAACAGCTCGGCTTCGATAAGCACTTACCGTGAATAAAAGACAAGCATGAAAGTGAGGTTTAGCCTCTTTAAAGATTCCCCAACCAAATGTAGAGGCAGATAGGGCAGGTGCCTTTGGTTCCGGACGTGATTAGACGTCTGCGTTGCAGTGTTCCCGTAGAAACGAGACATTGTGGAAACATTGTCCAAGCTTGTCCAGGTGGGGGACCTGTCATCCCAAACCAGAGCTTAGCAGAGCCGTGCTTGGAGCAAAAGATTAGGACCCGGGAATTCAGATTCTTCCTTTTTTTTCAGTGCATGGTTAATCCAAAAACAGTCTCTCCCGCCTTCCTCTCCTCCCGCCTCCCTCTCCTCCTGACTTCATCTCCTTCTGTTTCTATTTTATTCATCTTTATCTTCCTGTTTTTTCCCTCTTCCCATTTTCTTGCTTTTCACTAGCAGACTTGGTTTGATTTGAAACTCTTTCATGCAGACAGTGTTAGGTGTAAATATTTTTCATTTGGGGGTCTTGATATTGACTGACACAGTTGTACTCCTTACAGTGAACAAACAGCATTTTATTCCGCATTGTTGGAGTAAAAGAGATAATACTACTCAAGCGGACAATTTTTTACACCCAAAAACATTTTGATAGAAAACACCTTCTTGCTTATCATATAGGCCTATAATCCAGAGTAGATGCATCCATTTGGGGATTTTCTGGGGGCTCCAGTATAAAGCCCTGAGGGCAGCTCCAGACTGATTCTCACTGATGTAAAAGCTTCATGTTTGTGCACATGCAGTGGCAGGTGTTGGACTGGTCCTGGGGACACAGAGGCTTGGAGTATAGACTTCATCATCTAAGAGTACCTGGACTCTGTTTTCTCAAGCCTAACAGAGTTAGCGAGTATCTGAACTGGACGACCACAGCAGCATTGTTCCAGTGAGGCTCAATCCTCTGTTGTCTGTCAGGGAGAAATCCTCTAACTGAGAGACTCATTTTGTAAACCTCCCCTCAATTCAAGTAGCCCCATTGTGGGTTTATCAAGGTGGCTCAGCTGGTCAGGTTATCACCTAAATGGACACTGTTGAAAGCATCATATAGAAAGGGTTCCTATTTAGTATTCCAGCATTCCACTTTCCTACTCGGCTCTGTGGAATAGAAGGCAAATGAACTATGTGGTCCTCTGCTTCAATGTAACTACCTCGTCTCAGAAAGAAAGACCAACATCCTCTCCCCGGTCCACATCCACACCCCGGTCCACATCCACGCCCCGGTCCACATCCCCGCCCAGGTCCACATCCCCCCCGGTCCACATCCCCGCCCAGGTCCACATCCTCTCCCCGGTCCACATCCTCTCCCCGGTCCACATCCCCGCCCAGGTCCACATCCTCTCCCCGGTCCACATCCCCGCCCAGGTCCACACCTACCAGAGTGGAAGCTACAGCTGATCTACAGTCTTTTTTGTGCCTAAAACCAGATCATATCAAACAAGGCTTTCAAATACTACGAACAGACTAAATGTTCTATTAGGGAAAATCCCAACACAATATAATACAAAATAATATAGTACTCTAACAATGTATTACTTAATCTCTTCAAAATGTAATCTATTACCTGGTAATATATTTCACAGAAATCTATCCTGAACCCTTTTTCAATTAGAAATAAGAAATGAAGGGTATGGAGTAACTAGGGTTTGGGCATAGACACATGAATCAGACTCTTGTCAGGAAAACAGATCTGATTGTTGTTGCACATCAATCATTCTTCCATCATGTTCTGTACATGGGCTAAGGGAGGACCAATATTGTGACGCATTAGCTCTGTTTACCAGTTTAGTTGGGAAGTAGAAACAACATGTCAAAGAGACCTTCTAACCACCAAGGATGGATGGATTTCTGCAAGGAGCAACAATTAGGCCTATTCAAATCAAATAAGCTTCCTTCCTGTAATGAATTTAAGAGAAAATAAAAAAAGAGAAGCTAAACCATTTCTGATTTAAAATGGAAAAGTCTGACAACACACAGCAGATATTCTGGGGATATTCTGCTGACAGACCAGAAGTAATGTCCTTGAATGAATGTCCTGTGATTCAGACAAACCACTGTGTTTGCTGCTTTAGTCTTCATGGTACCAGATGTCCTCCCTGCAGACGGCAACAAAGGTAATATGGTAATATGCATACTGAAATGAAGCCAAGCACCTCTTAACATTATCTAACAATGATCTTGCCCTGACCCCGATGTTTACCAACTCAATTATCCTTCTATCTCCAAGTGGAATTCACTCGGTTGCTACCTTTACTTACTTGTCCCCTGTAAAAGATGAAAGCAGAGGGGAAAGGTGCTGAGAGGGATGGAGAACGAGTCAAAGTGTTTCATTTATAAGAGGAGGGAGAACGAGTCAAAGGGTTTCATTTATAAGAGGAGGGAGGTATTAGGACACATTTATCAATAATGGAGAAATAATGAAGAAAGATTAAAGTCGTCCCTGTATTTAAGATGTTCCAAATGGCCCAAACCAGGCCTGCTGGTAACAATGAGGCCCAGACAGGCACAGACCCCATTACATCCCACAAATGAGAGAGTGATATTGTAAAAGGCTCTCAGGTAACTGGAACATGGTCTACCTGGGAATTAAGTGCCCTTTCATTTTTACATTGTGTGCTGTGGTACAAAACAAGACAAAAGTTCTCAGTGTCTTGAGTGATTTCAATGGAATAAAAAGCTCAATTGAAAACCTTAAATCTCAAAATCCCATTCTTGCTGTGACTATAACTCTGCCTGTGAGAGAAACAGGTTTAGACCTTGATCCCTAGCTGTCACCTCACTCACGATTCTGACAGACATCCTAGGAAACCTAAACCCTAAACACAATCATCTGTACAGACAAACTTTTTTATTCTCATAAGCAAATAACTATGTGTTAATAAAGTAGGCTATATGCCACATGCATGCCCACATTAAATTTGGTTTGATTAACTTAAAAGGAATTAATTTATTAAAATGAAGCACAGGGGTCGGAAGTTATTTAAGGTCATTTCCTTTCTTGCTGAACATTTTCATATCCAGACACTACAACCCACCATCACACACAGCTGTCAAATTCAGAGAAACCCAGGAGAGTGAATTTCCTGGGTTTATCAGCACGAGTTATTGGGGACCTAAGAGTGTGGGAAATCCTATGCCGAAATATTATTCTCTGTAAAACTCAAACTGTGAATAACACAAGCCAAGCAATCTACGCCAGAAGGTCATAGCAAAGTAAAGCAGTGAAATTGGCAGGAAAAATGGGCTTTTGGAGAGTGAAATAGATGAGAGATGGAGGGAGATGAAAAGTTGACGAGCTACCCAGGCGGGTCTACCAAAAGTAATGAATATCCCTTTTGGTCTGCAGCGATTTTGAAGAACTGTCATTCTGAATGAAGTGAGATAAAAATTATATTTCACCCAGATAAAAAAAAAAAAAAAAAAACTGTACAAAAGCAGAAAGGACATATGTCTGGCTGATGCTTCCCTTAATCCAAGACGAGGCTTGACAGCCTCCACCAACAAATGTCAAGACAACTGAACCATCAAAACAGCATGATTACAGCATAGTGCTCAGATGTCACACTGGCATGAACAGGAAATGGGTTCAGGGTAAACATCTGGAATGTAAATCGTTTCATATTTACTAACACTAACATGTTAGCAAGCTTTACAATAGCAGTACCTGGTTTCAGTGATAAACAATAATATCAAAAGGGAAACATTTAAATGAGTTAGAATCAGTTTTCAAAGGCATTTTTACCTTCATTAGAGCCTTGTATGTTTAAACAGGTTTTTCAAGTCACCTGAAATGAAATAGCTTACTGCCTTCAAATACAAACTCTACAGATGAGATTACTGTTCCACAGAATGACCTATAAGTGTGCCAGTTCACACCATTTAAGACCAACTCTGTAATAAACTAATTACAATCAGTAGTCTGTCCTTTTTACTGTACACAGCATCTAATCAACTTAAAATGTACCTTTTCATTACATATCATGTAGTGGATGAACTCTTCCTGTGTGACATTGTTATCTATTGAATTTCTTTCACTATTGTATGGATCGAAGCATCTCCAGAATTTGCCTGTGTTATACAGCATGAAACTATCGTGTGTCCTTCGGTAAAGAATATGTCTCGGATTTCCATTCCAAAGTCTTGATGTTTTTCCCTTGAATAAATCTTTCACATCTATTGAATCCCTTTCATTTCACAAGCCCTCCATTCAAGATGGAGAGAAAGAGTCTGAATTACTTTGAGCTGGAGAGTTGCCTCGCATAGAAAGGAATTAAGGACCAGTTGCCAATATTGTGGATCAACTATGCCCAGAATAAAGGCTGCATTCTTGTGTTACCTGGCTAGGGAATAAAGCCACAATGGACTTCAACACACAATTCATGGATAGATTTTTACTTCAGGGACCTTGGACTTTTCATAACAGACAATATCCGAAGAACACAAGCGTAAAGTGCTGAATGGTCTGAATAGTTGTTGTATTACCCCTGATGGCCTTTGTCGGGCGCAATATAGGTGCAGTCGATCGCACCTCAATGGATGACCTCAATCTCATATTTTTCTATTGTGCTGGCAGAAAGCACACGCACGCTTTGAGCAGTTGTTTACATTGTATTGCAACTATTTTGTATGGTCCATAACTTTGGAAGTTTTCTATCATATTTGTTTTGTTCCCACCTTCACTTGCCCTTGTGTATTGTAGTATATGTTCTGATGCAGAATAAAGCTTTCTAGGGGGACCTCACCAGACAATGGTGAGGAATAAGTAATAACGCAATTTGATGTAGAAGAGGCAGACAAAGGATTTAGAGGTTTTTTTTTTTTCTGTCCCTTGTAGCTCCAGACTACCTTCAGTGCCTGAAAATTAAGTTTAGTGAAGAAAGCTCTGACCGTTTGCAATTACTGGAAGAAGAGGCTGAATGCAGACATGATGTATTCATTGTGGCCGAGTCTTTGCCTCAGTGTGGTGTGCCTATGGTCCGGAGCATGTCGCCGCATCCTCGCTCCCACCCCGGTGACACCCGCCACAGCTCTGCTCCCTTCGCCACCCCGCTAACAGCAGATAACACGTCTTTCTTATCGCCTTCAAGAGTGAAGATTTGGCCTCAGTCCAAGAGAACCAACGAAGCAAGAAAACCACTGTCTAGACACTTAAGGTGAACTAAAGGCAAGAATGCTCCGTTTGACAGGAAATACTGAAGGGTTTCCGCTGAGGCAAAGCATGTCGAGGAGGCTGTAGTAGTTCACACAATGTCATTGTGTTGGACCGTGTCCCTAAATCCTCTATCCTCCAGACATTTCTTGACCCATTTGCTATGAATCTTAGTGCAGGATTAAGGAGTGCACACATATCACCCCCCAAAAAGAACACGATCAAGTTGTATATCCACAAATAGTTGGGATCTTCAATCAACAATCTCAAACAAAGTACATGTACCTTTACCTACAACCCAAAATTTTGTGGCACTGAACTTGTCACCACTTTCTTGTGTTAAGTTAAAAGGGCTTCCATAAGCAGTGTGGCTGTAGGCATGCATTACCGACCAATCTTGCTCGTTCTCCAAAGTTCTTTGCCAGTGGCGGCCCTAAGCTGAGATGGTTCTGAGTCTAAACAAGCAACCGATGTGCTCCTGGGACAGGTTAGAGCATGCAGGAGCAGGAAGGGCCTGTTTCTACACCTCTGGAGGGAACCTCATGGAACTAAACAGAGGTGATTCAGCACAACAGAATCCTTGGCATATGGTTTACTGTATGTGTGTGACACTGCTCACACTGGAGATAAAACTATCCGTCTTAAAGTTGACAGCAACGGTATTCTATCTTATTTGAAATACTGTGCAGTTGAGAGAAAAATTGAGAGCGAGACAGAGAAAGAAATCTGGTGTACATAGAATAAATAGGCCCACAACTCCATCAACAGAACTTCTTCAGATAGTCAACTGTTGCTTGAGAAACAAGACGTTTTAAATGCCAACAATCCAGACCAGTATAACCAGGTTACATGAGCTAGCAATTAAATCAGCCATCAGGAGCTCTTCACTTTTGGATGTGTCCAATTTTTGGCCATCCAGTTTTTTTAAGGCATACTGTTTAAGAAAAAAAAGTTATACGGTCTCTGACTCACTTAGCATGCAGCCTCTCATGACTGTGTTTAGCCTGTCTGTCTCAATGTACCCTAGACTGCCCTGTCCTGGCCTGGTCAACAACACCTAAACACACCTATTTATCACTACTGCAGTTGCATGGCAAACAGGATGTGAGAGTGAATGACAGATCTTATTTTCAGTACCTCAGTTTCAGTAGTTTAAAGTAGTATTTAAAACAGTATTAAACAATATACATAGTAAAGATTATTCTAAAAGATGGGGTTTAAAATGGATTCATAATCCAATAAAAAACTGAAACACAGCTATAATTCAGAACATGACACTCATATGTAATAAATGCAGAATTTCACAACAATAAAAGTCAAAACGTGCAAAGAAATCAGCAATTAATAAAAATGTGCCAACAATTTACTCATGTTTATCACCATTTGACAACTAGATATTCTTCTGACAAATATAGGAGGTTAATGATAACCAGCAAATACAAATTTTTTTCATCAAAATGTCATGTTTCCATGTTGAGAGCAATTTCCAAAACCAATATTGATATATTTTCACCTTCTGCTTTAACTGTAAGAACAAACCCTAACATATTAAGTCTTTATCGTGTTCTGTTAACATGCATTCATCACTGCAACCCATCAGAAACTCACATCGGGAAAGTTAGATGGGTGATTCTTTGCGTGAGCCATGCCACAAGACGAGTACAGGAAGGGGATGATTCCAGAGAAGTCACCTACAAATCACAAAGCGTTCTGATTTAGAAGAGTATTACTGCCATCTAGTGACAAACTCACAAAACTACAAGTCTCATGCAAGACCTGCTTACTGCCCACCACAGAATATTCTGCTGAGCCCTCAAGTAGCTTCAAGTTGTAGGAACGACTAATTTTAATAATTAGAGGCAGAACTTCAGGGTGCAGAGGAGTAGCAGAATGATCTGGGCCATACAGAACCACAATGAGAAACGAAATGTATGAACAAGAGACAAGATGCAATTACAAAAAGGGAAATAAGATAAGTGGGAGACAGAGAGGTAGAAAGTACAGAAAAGAAGTGAGCTGTTTTTAGTTTCTATTAGAATGACACACCGATTCCCCGAAGATGGGTACTCCACCAAAACAATCTTTCATGTAACAAATCAAAACCGTTGTCCCTCCAAGGCATGTTGAACAGGCAGAGATACCTGAGGCCACCTGGGCTCTGCTTCCAAGGTTTGGCAAAGACGATTTCCCTCAAATCACCTCTCCATCTTAATCTGACAGCCAGACTTGATTATGAAGCATGGAAATTGCTTTTATTCCCCACCAGCTGTCGTGAAGAAATTATCTTAATTGTGCCATGATTATGCCTGTGAGCTGTGGTGAGAGGCTGTGATAGAGGCTCAGGAGGGTCCTTGCAGAGAGAGGCTGTGATAGAGGCTCAGGAGGGTCCTTGCAGAGAGGCTGTGATAGAGGCTCAGGAGGGTCCCTGCAGAGAGGCTGTGATAGAGGCTAAGGAGGGTCCCTGCAGAGAGAGGCTGTGATAGAGGCTAAGGAGGGTCCCTGCAGAGAGAGGCTGTGATAGAGGCTAAGGAGGGTCCCTGCAGAGAGAGGCTGTGATAGAGGCTAAAGGCCGCAATATGCTTCTGCGTCTCCGTTTACGGATGGGCGGGCGCACGGATAGACTGCGTTTATGGTTCTCCGTAGGCTGTGGGTGCTGAAAACAATTCACCGCCAGAAGAGTAGGTGGCGCAACGTTTTTTTGTAAATCGTCGTGGAGTGTTTATTTACCTAGGTTATTGAGAAGTTGGAGCAAATTTACAAATTAGCCGTTTCATCAATAAAATACGCACATTTTCAGCAACTACACTGCCCATTTCTCGTCACATTTTAATTCAGATGCTGATTTACATGTACTGTTTAGCTGAAATATGAATTGTGAAAACTTACAGCAATGGCGGTCAAAGGATTCTGTTCGTCCTGTTTATCCCGGCAACCCCGCCCCCGACGCAAGCGATTCTTAATACTGACCAATCACAGCCAAGGGGGTCTCCGTAGGTCTCCGTCGCTCACGACGGATAGTTAGAAAATTCAGGAGGTGCACGTCGAGCTCTCCGGGGCTCTCCGAGGGCTGACGGAGAGCTCATAGAGGGCGTTCCTCGGAGAAGAGGGCGTATATAAGCCTTAAGGAGGGTCCCTGCAGAGAGAGGCTGTGATAAAGGCTCAGGAGCAGAGAGAGAGCACCTTGGTCAGGTCCAGAGGAGAGAGAGCACCTTGGTCAGGTGCTAAAAAAGGGGGGCTCAGTCCAAACCTATGTCCTAGTATCAGTTAGATGTGAGTGTAGTTAGGGGCTTCAACAAGTAATGCGTGAGAAATGTATTTGCATTCACTTGAGTGCTAAAAAGTTTTTGGAGCTTTACGTAAAAACTTTACGTTGGACTCATATTGTTATATTTGCCGAATGTATTTAACTATGAATATTATTATATTTTACTTGAATGTATCCGTTTTGGACACATTTGTGCAGAGAATTATGATACTAACCGTTCGTAACTCCGGATTGATTCTCCTGCAGATTTTCGGAACAAAATGCTCGCCCCGCGCATTGATTCAGAGCGTGCACGGAGAGAGGGGGCTATTATAAGCAAATGATTGACATAATGTTTTGAATTTTAAAAAGGCATTGAATACTTAATATTGAAATTTAAACACCATCGAATTTGTTGGTTTTGAATTCACCTCTTTAAAATTTAAATATTAATGTATTTCAATTTTAAAACACTGCAAGCCCACAATTCCTATAAAAACCTGAAGACATATCGCTTAAAGGAGAACACAGTGGCAGAAAGCTCCATTCTTGCTTAAGTTGTTAAGCACAGACACCAGTACTCTCACTACATGGCACCTCCCTTTGGAAGACAGTAACCCAGCAAAACCCTTTCAAAGTAGCATTAAATACACTTCCATGAAAACTAAGTTGCGTTCCTCATGACGTAAACACACGTTATTTGAGTTTGGGTTCGGTAAACGAGTTGTATTTTTATTTTACACACACACAAACAAAAAACAGCCACAGGGCAAAAAACATGGGCTCGTCCGGGATTTGAACCCGGGACCTCTCGCACCCAAAGCGAGAATCATACCCCTAGACCAACGAGCCACACTTAAACCATGGAAAACATGCATTATATACAAGGGACCTTTAAAATGTACACTCAAAGGGATTGGCTTATTTACAAACTAAAATCTGTAGCCGAACACGTTTTAATTCACTGATTGCCATTATTCATTCTTGACACGGTGACACACCCAGCCCATCCAAAGAATGTTTCACACTCATTTTCCCTGTGACGAACAGGCCGGTTAGCTCAGTTGGTTAGAGCGTGGTGCTAATAACGCCAAGGTCGCGGGTTCGATCCCCGTACTGGCCATTTGATTTTTGCGTTTACATGTGTTGTGTGAACAAGTTTACTAGCTAACTTGGAAACTAGTTGTCATTGCCTTGTTCATAAGTTGCAAGAGCTAATGTTGGTATAGCTACTAACATTTTAGAGCTAGTCTACCGTATGTCGCTCGGTCTAGCTAGACTACAGTAGAGGGAGGGGCCTACTAGCCTACTGTATATTGGCTATTCAAACTCTCCTTTGTTCCAGACCACATTATCGATCAAGATAGTTTCTTCCGTTAATTTGTTAAGATTCGTCGAAAATCGTAAAATTTGAGAACTACTAGTAGCCTGACGATAATGGGTCCTCTTACGCTAGCTAAGCTTGACATATCAAATAAAATAATGATGTAGGCTACGGATCAGGCCACTAACTAGCTAGGTAGGCTAGTATTTATATGAGTTTTCTGCTGCCTTGTCCGACCAACATCTACCTATCTATCAAAACAATGTCTTACTTACATCAAGTTCCGTGGTTGTTATCAGTCCAACTAGCCTAGCATGGTAGGATAGTCGTACGGCGCACCATCTCGCCGTTCTGCTCCTTGCGACCGGTTGAACGGTAGACAATTGTTGCCGCCAAAATTGGCCAACTTCTGCGATGAAGACTATATGATGCTTTGAGGGACGCACAGCGCATTAAAATTCTGGCAAAACAATTACCAGAAATAGTTTGCTGTGTTGATTTGACGTGACTAGATTTTCACGTGTCAATCAGTTACATTCAAAAGTAGCTAAGTGTGGTTCAGGTGTAGAACGTTCATGCATGTGACATGTGACGTCATGAACGAGACCAAAAATAATATTTTCGATTTTTATTGACTTTTTGGACAATTTCATTTCCAGTGTCATCCATAATCGTTTGACTTCTCTATGGTTTTTGCATAATCTTTCATATAAGGCTAGAATGACATAGACCAGCATTAAACACTGATGTCTAGAGTTCCCAAAAGCAGCGTATGATCTGGGGGCAGAACTGATGTGGTTAGACCCATAGACATAACCACCTTGTCTCATCAGTGACATCATGTCTGTCTGGTTTATATCGTTCTAGATGTAAGGCTGATAAAAAGGGCCATTGCTATGTTTACAGAACAATCTGTATAGCAACTGGAAGACAAAGGGACTGGACACTGACCCGTTACCAAGGATGATTAACACGACATCACTAGACAGTTGGCACAAAATGGTCTGCTCTTCTGCGTACATGATCAGAGTGTTGACTAAAAACTCTTTTTTTTGAATGTCAAAAAACAACAAATAATGAACAAGTACATAAACAGTTAGTGTGGGGTTTAACAACTTTGGAGCATCTGGGTCTAGTGTTGTAGGAGGGAACAGCTCCCATATCATCTCCAAAGCAGCTGGCAGTTTGAGCATGAAACATTCTGTAGTGAATGAAACCTCTCCCAACAGCTGTGAGCGACTCATAAGGCTGCAAGGTGCACAGCTACCTTCCTGTCCACACAAGCACAGATACACAAGCAATAGAAAAGAAAGAGACGAGATGACAACCACTAAAATGTATGAAAGACATAACGCATGACTGAGGTTATACACAGCTACATGAGGATCAGGGGGGGGGCGAGCTGCCACCAGGATGGTCACACACCACTTCAGTCACAAGCAGAACAGGACACACACACACGTTGCCACAGGTCACTAGTTGTAGTTCAACCTTTTCACCCCCGACCCTGCAAAGGCAACTAAGAGAAGAGAAGTCGACCTGTATTAACCTAACAAGCCTCGCTCTGTTGCATTTACAGCTTTGGATTTGGTAGCACAATTCAAATCACAATGAAATGTCAAGTCTAACAACATTGACTCAATTATATATGGTTTTTACTTCACCCAACAACCAAGCAATATCTCTGACTTTTGTTTCTTTCTTCATAATTGTAGTTTCTTTTTTTTTTTTTTTTTTGCAGAAGACATACTTGATGCAGATACAAAGCTCATATGTCAAATACAGTCGAAAGCACTTCAGACTTCACCATCAATCTACAAAGGCAGACCAGGTTGAGTAGAGACACAGAGAAGAATGAAATCATTTCGTAACTGAAGAGTTGACTTGTTGTGGGGTCAGTGTCAGCGATCAGTCCAGGTCAGGAGGGGCCGGAGAAGGGAAGATGGAGGAAAGATGGAGCCGGGAGGTGGAGGAGGCTGAGCTGCAGCAGTGATGTTCAGAAGCGTTTGGGCCCCCAGGGGGATGACTTGGCTGCCACGGGAGCACCAAAGCTGGGGAAATCCTCTGAGCTGCTCATGTCTGGAGCCTGGAGACAGAGGAGAGCATCACCAACATGACCCTGCCTACACAGGGTCCTGCTACAAAACATGAACACTGGTGATGAGTGTTGTCTTTAGAATCGTGCAGGCGAACCTTCTCACTGCCGGTGGTCCAGGGCGCCTCTCTCACCACAAAGCCCTTGGACGGGCCACGGGGCTCATCCATGGACCCCGCCCCGCCCACAGGGGGCCTCATGTACGCCATCTTGGACTCGTTCTCCACCACGTCTGCCATCTGAACACACAGGAAACAGACGTTTACTTCATAATTTCCCACTGCTTCTGAACCCTTAAAAAAAACGTTCATGTAAAGTGGTACATTGTTGAGCTTTCTGAGTCAGCGTCAGACCCAATGACTGCATGGATGGCGAGGTGCTTACGTATTCCTCCTCCAGGTTGAGGAGGTGGTCGATAGCCTCGTCCACCAGCTCTGGGCGGCCCGTGACGGTCACCAGGTTGGGGTCAGCTGCCCCGCTCTGGGGGAACCTCAGATCCACCTGCACGGGAACAGCAGCACAGGCATGAGATTATATCAAACCAGTGTACCATGGTTTACAGGCAGTCTGGGGCATCACTACATCCCGACATGGGAAACACATCAGTGTTTAGGTGACATGACCAGTTACTCAGGCCCACCTTGAACTCGTCCATGATCTTGCGGATGCCCTTGCCCCGGGCGCCGATGATGCGTGCGTGGACCCTGCTGTCCAGCGTGATGTCCTCAGACACCATCTCCTCGAGGTCGTCCACGAGGCTTTGGATGGCGTCGCGGGCTGCGGTGGCCCTGTGCTCGTAGCCGGTGATGGTGATCTGGTCCTGAACACCAAAACAACATCAGGACCTAATAAGTGTCTACACACCTGGGCATCTGAGCAGTGACACCATCTGAGCAGTGACACCATGCATACATAAAATATCACATTACAAAAGGTAATACAGATAAGTGTTCCACTGGACGACATGACAAAAAGGCAATAATAAAAGCGGCAGCTAAAACAATGTTCCTGTGGATGAACTACCTGGTTCTCATCATTCTTCTCCGGGAACTGGATGTTCACGTCATGCTCGGTGCGGATGTTGGTGATGATGGCACCCTTACGGCCGATGATCTTAGGGTGATACTTGGGGTCCACAGTGATGGTCAGCTTGAAGCTCCTGAGAGCCTACAGAGTAAAACACGTAGATGATCAGGTTACTTCTTGATTTACTGCAATGATTTGTTCACACACGCACAGTAAAGCAGCTTCCCTGAGGGCTGCGAGCCCAGCGCCTCACCCGGTCCTCCTGCTCAGCTTGCAGCTCTTTGACGCGCTCCAGGAGGCCGTCCTTGGCCCGGTCCAGGTGAGTGGACAGGCCCGTGATGGTGATCACATCAGACTGCAGGTCAGGAGCAGGCACTTGAATATTCACCTGGGGGCAAAACATTCATTTATTTTACACAATGCAAGATGATTGTGGTTAGGTGAAAATAACGTTACTCATCTCCGTTTGAAGCTCTGATGCGAAACACCAACCTCAAATTCATCCATCATCTTACGGATTCCACTTCCTTTCTGCCCGATGATGTAGCGGTGAAGCTCAAAAGGCACTTCCACCTCAATGGTGACAGGGACCAAAGCCTTAACACAACAACATGGTTATTAATAAAGTATTTTGTTGACCAATAAACAAACCTGGTTCCCACCCACATAACCCCTTCTCAAACTGTGGTTCTACTGTGAGAGAAGAGGTCTGTTAGACCGGTTCTACTGTGAGAAGTCTGTTCTGAGGACTGACCTTGAGGGCCTCTACAGCAGCCTCACATCGCTCCTTGCGTCCAGACAGGACGATCACGTCACACTTCTTGGGGGCGGCAGGATCCACTGGCTCCCTCACCTCCATGGTGTCCCCGTTCTCCTGGGCTGGGGCCTCGGCAGGGGGGGCAGCTGAGAGCACCAACGCAAAACAGTTTGATCAGAAAGTGAATAACGCTCGATAAGGCAGTTCTCTTTCCAACCATGACAGCCGGGAAGGGTTAGGGAAGGGACAGCTACCTTGAGGGTTAGGGTTAGGGAAGGGACAGCTACCTTGGGGGTTAGGGTTAGGGAAGGGACAGCTACCTTGGGGGTTAGGGAAGGGAAGGGACAGCTACCTTGGGGGTTAAGGTTAGGGAAGGGACAGCTACCTTGGGGGTTAGGGAAGGGACAGCTACCTTGGGGGTTAGGGAAGGGACAGCTACCTTGGGGGTTAGGGAAGGGACAGCTACCTTGGGGGTTAGGGTTAGGGAAGGGACAGCTACCTTGGGGGTTAGGGAAGGGACAGCTACCTTGGGGGTTAGGGAAGGGACAGCTACCTTGGGGGTCCTCCCTCTCTGGGAACTTGATCTGAACGCTGTGATCTCTGGTGATCTGCTGGATCCGGGAGCCCTTGGGCCCCATGATGGAGCGGTGGAACTTCTGAGCGATCACACACTCCATGGTAACCTGAGCATCCTGGGAGCCGTGGAAACACAGTTACGGTCAGTAACTAAGTATGTTAAAAACAACCTATGTCAAGATGTAGGACCAGCGAGCGCTGAGTGTCCACCTACCAGATCCTCGACCATCTCCAGCATGCGCTTCTTGGCTGCTTCCACGCAGTCTTTAGCCCCCTTCAGTGTGACCTTGTCGCTCTGGGCACCGGTGCGAGGGAAGCTCACCATTACTCCACCGTACTCGTCAGCGATGTCTCTCAGCACCTGACCACGCCGTGCCACAAAGTAGCGGTGGTGCTTGGGGTCCACGTTCATCGTGTCCTCAACAACGTTGTCCTAGAAACACAGGATGCTTCCCTAGTCAAGTCATTCATATTCCAAGTGGATATCTTCCCCATTTATAGACCAGGGGTGTAGGTTCCATTATATAAAACGACAAATTCTACTTTTTATTAAGCAAAGAATATTTCACGGCCACATCCTCAGTTATTAAACATGCCACCCCACCCACATTTGACAAACCTATGCCCCTGATATATCAGCAACTGTGTGTTTATTAAAACAGCTGTGTACCAGACTCTGGATCAGTTTCTCCAGCTCCTTCTGGGCCTCAGCCACGGCCTCCTCTGTGCCCACCACCGTGATGAGCTCCTGGTCTGGGTCGTCTGCTGTGGGGAAGATGATCCTGGCTCCGGTGTTGTCGCGCACCTTGCGGATGTTCACGCCTCCTTTCCCAATCAGGAACTTGTGGTACTCCGGCTTGGCACGTAGCTCTGCTGTGTGATTCTTAGTTTGCTGGGAACGACAAGACAACGGAACTGCATAAATGTAATGTTGGGAGATGCCAGCATCTTCTTCCATATGATATCCGTGTGTGACTGAGCAGCTGGTTAAGAGGAGCAGCAGGAGGGTTAAGAGGAGCAGCAGGAGGGTTAAGAGGAGCAGGAGGAGGGTTAAGAGGAGCAGGAGGAGGGTACCTTCTCCTCCGCGTGGGCGAGCAGCTGCTGACGAGCCCTCTCCACCTCCTCTGCAGGCCCCCGGATGGTGACCGTGTCGATGCCAGAGCCCTCGGTAGGGAAGTGGATGTGCACCCCTCCACACTCCTCCATGATGGAGCGCACCAGGCGGCCCTTGGAGCCGATCAGGGAATTGTGCAGCTTGGAGGGGATGGAGACCTCCAGCTCTGTGATGTTTGCCTGGATGAGGAGATGCTGGGTCATGGGCTGCACCACAGGACTCACTAAACTGAACTTAAGGACTTTGAAAATGTACATCCTTAAAACGAGGCTCTTGACCCACCAGCTCCTTCTGAATAGCCAGAACACGTGCCCGCGCTGCCTCACAGTTGGCCTTCTTGCCTGTGATGACAATCATCTCTGAGTTACTGTTCTCAGCGGGCAGGTCGATCTTGGTGTTAGTTTCCTCACGAATCTGGGAACGTGGCAAATGAAAAAGGCACAGTCAGGGGAATGTTAAGACGCATGTTAAGTGAATGATCGTAGGCTACAACTCGATTTCACCTTCTTAATATTTGCTCCTCCTTTTCCAATGATGTTCTTGTGGAATTGCTTGAAGATGGGAACTGACACAGAAAAACTGTTCTCCACCTGAAAGACACACAGCATGTCAGAAAGGGAAGCCAATCATTTGAAAATATTCTTTTACCCCAAAGAGACTAGTTGACAAATAATTGAAAGACATTATGTACCAACCATTTCAGCCACCATCTTCTGCATGAATTTGGAGCATTTCTCCACCTCGGTGTGCGGCCCGCGAAGCTGAACGATGTCACTCTTATTTGCAGGGTCGGGGAAGTTGATGATGACCTATACCCCCCCAAAAAAATAAAAAAGGTTTGCGTCAAAATACTACATTATAAAAACACATTTAGGAGAAAAGCCAGTTTCTTCTGAAACTAAAACTCACCTCAGGGAACTTGTCCCGCACTTCCTTAATATTCTCCCCCTTCTGGCCGATGATGGCTCTGTGAAAACGCTGTTCAATGATCAGGTCCTTTGTACGCTCATTCTCCTGCAAGAGAACACGAGTTACGCAAGAAAAACTTAATCCGTGCACCATAATCTGCAAAATGCTGCCCCGTCAGGGCCGTCCCCCCGTCAGGGCCGTCCCCCCGTCAGGGCCGTCCCCCCGTCAGGGCCGTCCCCCCGTCAGGGCCGTCCCCCCGTCAGGGCCGTCCCCCCGTCAGGGCCGTCCCCCCGTCAGGGCCGTCCCCCCGTCAGGGCCGTCCCCCCGTCAGGGCGTCCCCCCGTCAGGGCGTCCCCCCGTCAGGGCCGTCCCCCCCGTCAGGGCCGTCCCCCCGTCAGGGCCGTCCCCCCGTCAGGGCCGTCCCCCCGTCAGGGCGTCCCCCCGTCAGGGCGTCCCCCCGTCAGGGCCGTCCCCCCGTCAGGGCGTCCCCCCCGTCAGGGCCGTCCCCCCGTCAGGGCCGTCCCCCCGTCAGGGCCGTCCCCCCGTCAGGGCGTCCACCCCGTCAGGGCCGTCCCCCCGTCAGGGCCGTCCCCCCGTCAGGGCATCCTCACCATGCGCGACGCCAGCTTCAGCAGCTCCTCCTTGGCCTCCTGGACCCCCTGGGGATCCCCCTCTATGCGGATCAGGTTGCTCTTCTCGTTATCAGGGGGGATACGGACAGACACCTTGTGGCTGTCCTTGATGCGGTTTACTGAAGGAAGAAAAACAAGCTGAGTTTAGCTCTGGTCTGTTGCTAAGCAGCCACTGACTGCTATAAGGCTGAGAAGCAGAAGTACATGATCATGAGACTCACTGTTAGCACCGCCTTTGCCAATGAGATGTCTGTGAAATTTGGGATCCACGCTGATCTCGGTATAATCCATGCGGCTCACCTTCAAATTACATTTTTTATTTAGGATTGAAGTCGAAAACCTTTTATTTGAACAATATTCAGTGGTTAAAACAAGCCGTGTTTTAAGTGAAAACTAACAGCCTTTACTTTTCATAGAAAGCTCGTTATCCTCACCAAGTCTGTGACAATAGCTTCAATCTGGCTCTGCACCATTTGCATATCTTTGGTGGGACCCTCCAGGGTAATTTTATCCTCCCCCTCGGTAAACTCAATATGCACCTGGAAAGAAAACAAGAAGTCAGATTGTAAGAACTCACTTCCAGTAAGAAGCAGACTGGAAACTTGCGACCGCTACAAACGAACCTTGGGCATCTGAGCCGTGATCTTGGCCAGATTCTGACCCTTTTTGCCGATGATGAAGCGGTGAAGCCAGGAAGGAGCCGAGACTGATGACACCGTGTAGCTGTTTGCCTGCCAAGGAAAACACCACACCCATCATCATCATCACCATCATCATCATCATCATCGTCCACACCTACAACCCAACATGTCTGCTCATCCAGGAGAGACGGGCTGGCCAGAGCACCGTACCTTGGCATAAACCTCGGTGAGCGCCTGGCCCAGCCTGTCCGGCTCCCCGCGCAAGATGACGGTCTCTGAGCTGCTGTCGGAGGGTGGGATCTCGACCGACACGCCGGTACGCTCCAGGATGTCCTGCAGGGTGTTGCCCCTGTGGCCGATCACATACTTGTGCTGAGATTTCTTCACCTCCACTGCAATGGTGGTGGTGTTCTTTTTCTGAAAGACAGCCACACAGAAAATATTGTAGAACAAACCAACATCATGACAAGAACGGCTGAGGTAAAACGCCATTCCAGCAGTGTGTCAGGACAGAATTCCTGCTGGACAGCGATCTCTGGAGGGGCACACCTTCTCCTCATAAATCTTCTTGATCAAAGCCACAGCCAGAGCAACCTGCTCCTTCTCCCCAGTGATGACGATCTCCGTCTTGTTGACACTGGGTGGAGGGACGTTGATTCGGGCGCCTGTCTCCTGCGACATGTCCCCCACCAGCTTGTTGTGAGCCCCGGTGATGAAGGGATGGTACACCTTGTCAACATTCACCCTCTCCACAGCACGCTTATCCTGGAACACAACGTCGCCGGATCAGTCACTCGTCCAAAACACACAGTTTGTATTTAAATGCATATTGTCCCAAGACGACAAACATGCACAATTCACAGCACACAAAGACAGATGCACATCAGCTGGAGTTGAACCATCTGACAGGCAACCTTTGGATGACATAACTACAGGCTGGTTGTGTGTGAAACTGTGGTTCACGTGTCAGGAGACGGTACCTGCTCGGCAGAGATGAGCAGGATCTCGTGCTTGGCCTTCTCCAGGCCCTCCTTGGTGCCAGAGATCTTGATCTGGTTGCTGGGGTCGTCGGGGCGTGGGATCTGGATCTTGGTGGCAGTCTTCAGCTCCAGTTCCTGCAGCTTCTCCCCGTTCTTGCCGATGACAAAGCGATGGTGCTCTTTGGGGATGCCCACAGTAGCTGAAGCCTAGAAGACAGAATCTACTATTAACACTTCTAGAACAACCAAACTCCCAAGAGGGACGGTGGATCTACGGATGAATAGCAAATCACAATCAATCCACAAACTCTATGTTTAAGAGCAGAGGCTGAATAATGTGTGCGGACCTGAGTCTGCAGTCGGGACACGATCTCCTTGCGGGCCTTCATCACAGCGTCCAGTTTCCCAGACACCATAATGGAGAGGCCTTGGTCTTTAGCCATGGAGAGCTCCAGGTGCGCGCCGGTCTTGTGCATGATGTCCACACAGACCTTGGCCTGATCTCCTTCCCCAAACTGGTTGATGTCCTTGTACTTGCGCTCCTCCAGAGGAACATGGAAAACCTGGATCATAACAGCGTTTTAAACATTAAAAGTCTGTCAAACAGGGATTCCACTACTGGAGTTCAACCGTTACTGGAGAGCTACCTTTCTGTTTTCCTTCCAAAACTAATCTTGCACACCGATCCTAATTATTACATTTACATCGTCATTTAGCAGACGCTCTTATCCAGAGCGACTTACAGTAAGTACAGGGACATTCCCCCGAGGCAAGTAGGGTGAAGTGCCTTGCCCAAGGACACTACTTCATTTTTGCACAGCCAGAATCAAACCAGCAACATTCTGATTAATAGCCTGCTTCCCTAACCGCTCAGCCATCTGATCCCATCTGATTAGCTGGTTGATGAGCTGAATCACATGAACTAGGGTTGGAGCAAAAATCTACAGCAAGGTATCTTTCCAAGAACAGGGACAAAATGGTTTTACTGACCTCTATGCATTTTTTTTCTGTTTTAGTAACAGTGCTGTTACCTGGGTGATGACAGAAGACTTGAGAGGACGGATGTTGGAGGTCCAGGCGTTGGCTGGTTGTTGAGTCCCCTCAGGTGAGGAAGCCTTCTCAGGCAGCGGGGGGAAGGCATCCTTGTAGGTGGGAAGGGCCTCCTCATCCCCTGCACCACTGGGCCCTGCCGCTGGGCGAGGGGCAGGAGAAGCCAACACACAATCAGGAAGAGGCTCAGAGTCTACCCCAAACCCAAAACACGCATAAACACATCCGATCACTTGCAGTTCCTATGGGCTACTTCTCTGATTACTTTGCATGCTTGAGATGTGTTATTGTCAAGTTTATCAAATAACTGGAGACAAGACTCACCACCACCCTGCTCTGGCAGCAGCCCATTACGGTGCTCGTTAAAGCTTTCCTGCGTAAGTACAGCGACTGAACTCATGGTCGAAATCCCACGTTTACACGGAGTGCGAGTGTGCCACTAGGGATGAGAGAAGTGAAGAGAAGACTGAACAGAACCGCTAATGTGTTATATAAACAACTTCACCTTAGTACATGCCAACTATGTGTGTGGACTTTGAGATGTTGGTCATTATCTCATCTATATTTGATAAAAAGAGACACACTATGAAGTAAAATTCTGAAGTGGTAAGAATTTCAACGTCAGCTCTTTGTGCACATAGCCTCCACACTAGTCCAGAGACGAGATTTTAAGTAGCATGACAAAGTGATTAAACTACTTTCATTAATTGTGCCAACGGTAAAGTCTCTCCACTCTGAGGATCCCAGCCCGTCTGTGTCCAGGCTATTCTCGCTGAGCAAGCTGCCAAGGTTAAGAGGATTTCGCTACTGAAACACGTCAGTTCATCTACTGAGGGTAGCGTCAACCTGAGCCCGTTCAACCCTCCTACGCCAACCACACACATGGACTACCCAAAGTAAATGGCGTGTTAGGGAGCATGTGGCTAGCTCCTTGAGAGCAGGTTACAGACACTAACTGCATGAGGATCCTGGATATTGCACAGGGTTGTTTTCACACTGTTCTGAACACCCATTTAGGGCCTCTTCCTTCCCAGAAGCCTTCAGGTCTAATGGTTGGGAAGCAGAGCCACTTAACTACAAGCCAATGACAAGTGAAATGACTACGCTAAACAGAAAAGACTGTTAAATGCAGACCCATGTAAGAATAGTACAGAAAGAGGCATGTTATTTTGCAACTGGCTGATTATATCTGTCTGTTCTATAACCAAGTGTACAGGAACTGTATGGGAACCATCTCTATTCTTCTGACTCACATCTGAAATCTGCAGGTCAGAACAGCCTCGTGGCTATAGGCCTAATTAGGAGCTTAGAGTGGTGTCAGATCTTACCAGCTAAATGGTCAGTTACCAGATAATCCGTCCTGTAAAGCTGCCTGTTGGTGTCAGCCTGCCAGCTTTTGCCTGAAAAGCAAAAGCAAATATTTTCATATTTTCCCAGATAATCTCAAGTTCTCTTACAGACAGAAGAGATTTTCAGTACTGTACAAATAACCAAACACAATCCTTAAATGATGAATAGATCAACACAAAGCATCAATACATAAAATACAGTATAGCTAAATACAAGAACACCATTTGAAATGTAGTGAAATGTTGCAAATACTGTATTGTGTTTCCAAGACAGCTATGTTAATTGGCACACACTTATGCCAGTCTACAACACGTTTGACACACAGCCCTCAATCTATTTACAAAACGCAAGTTGTGCAAAGACTAAATAAGGAAAACAGGGAGTGGTGTTGAAGAACATCTACGGGAAACTGCTTGGAATCCTCCAGGCCTCGGCAGAGAAGGTTGCATAATTTTTGTATGGTAGCTAACAACAGTGGCCTAAAATCCCAGGAGGCTAAGGAGACATAGCTAGCTGCCAAAATAGTAAGATACAGTAGCGCAAAAAATTAGTACTTTGCAGTTTATCAAATAAGGAACTACACTTGGATAAATAGCTTTAGGTACCATCTTGGTTACAAGCTACTTGTTAAGGATTATTTGAAAAGGGGCAGTGTTAGGCTTTGTGGCTAGCAAGCTAACTAGCTAGCTTCGTCGACTAGTTTCAGTAATGTCCGACGAATTCTTTAAAATGGCAATTGGAATGCATGCTTGTTAGACATTAGGCCTAATTTTAAACATTCTTCGGAGTTGTGAAAGGTTGTTTGCTTTTGTGTATCAGGCATAATCTAAAAAAAACTTGTTACCCATGATTAGCTAGTTAGTAACTTAGGTACCCGCTAGTTAGACTCCGTCGGCATAAACTTTGACCGTGCGCGATTGTGACACGTAGGTACTAGCTAGCTAGCTCGCTGCTCACGGTACTGCTGCTAGCAGGACCAAGCTAGCCTAGACAGCTAGCCAGCCTAGGCGTCTCGCTACCAGACTGGATAAACTCCATTAGGAAATTGGAATTCGTTAAGGGATGAAATACTATTCAATCAATAGCTGAACTGTGTTATCAACTCTCTAGCAATTTAACGGTTTTGCTTGACAAACAAATGACTACTCAATCCTAGCAGATCCACAAAATCTAGCAAGTAAGCTGCACGAAGTCCACGTAGGCATAAGGAATACAGCTGAGCATTGGAGAAAATGACATGGAGTCCAACCAGAGTACATTTTGTTACATCAATACTTCAGTTAGCGCCGCTCTCTCTCTAATGTCAGCAATACAATTAGATCTCCTTGCGCAGAAATCAGACGGGACGTGTTACATTTTCTAAACTGTCTAATAGCTACTTACTTGTGTTTATGTTCTCGTCTGCCCTGTATGGTGCAGAAGCTGTGATGAAACTCCACTGGCGAGAAGGTGGGACCGAACCCTGAGTAATATATACGGAAGCCGCCCTCCAATCGTATTCTTGAACGTCACCTCAAAGCCTCCGGTTACAAATCACATACTTCATGGAGAGTAAAGTACATTGTGTAACTAATATTAAAAACACATTGTTAGCTTATAGCACGGACTTACTATGTATTTTCAATAAATTGGGCTGGTGCTTGTGGTTTGCAAATTAACAAAATATTAAATATCACGCTGTAATAAGAGACGATGTTTATCAAATGGGCCTAGTCAATTTTGTGACGGTTTACACCGTTTTTTCTTCTAAATGGACTTCAGTCCATGCACGGCCATCCTCGGACATTATTCATTGTCTTCCCAAACGTTGTCTTCAAAAGTTGTTTTACAACTGAGTTTGGCTAACCAACCAATTGCTTATTATATACATCACTCACTTTGGGGAAATAACACGAACTTTTAGACAATGGACCACCGAGTAAGTCTATAAATGTCTTAACGGGATGATCCACGAGCTTGGATTTGTTCACTCTAAGATAGGATATGCATCGGCTACAATCATCTCAAGGTTAGTAAATCTATCACAGATGAGATGGATGCCACTGCCATTTACAGTACTTACTGCATATCTGCAAACATAGAGTTTACATTAAAGGCAGGGTAGGTAAGTTTTGCGATCCTAGCAATTTTGATTTGAGTTCTAAAGGATTCAACCCATAGTATAGCTGCAAGCAGCAACGACGGATTCCTCCTCAAAATGGCAAAATATTGTAAAATGTAGCCTACATGTTGGAGGGTTAGACTTAACTCCTGATAAAGGAACCATAAAAGCACATTTCAAACTGCAGAATTCAAAATCTTTGCATATGACGGATTTGAATCATTAGCCACCAGGTTCCAAATGTTACACTTTTGCAAAGAGAGCCACATACACCGTCAACATTTGAATAGTGAGTGCACTCAGTGACTAACGTGAACTGAACTTTAGTGTCCAGGGGTGGATGGCTGGGGAGGACGGTGTGTTCAGGAGTGGATAGCCGGGGAGGACAGTGTGATTCCACTTCATCTAGTCAGTGACTCATTTACTTTGGGTAGAATGTAGTGATCTATAAACAAGTCCCAGTTGATTGAATCCCAATTTTCTTTTCCAATTATTGACCAATCTGGCAAATATCTGTACATGTTGTCTCTTTGCCACAGAGGTGGCAAATAACCGAGTGTTAGTTTGTGTGAGTGTGCGTGTGTGTAAATCAGATGATGGTCAGCACTAAAGAGCTTGCAGATAAGATTACTGAAATGATTTCTGTGCTCGAATAAAGACAGCTTTAAGACGGTCTACACATTACAATATAGAATTACGATGTTAGAGGGTATTTGATACCAAATGTTAAATTACTCTGAGAATCAAAACAATAATGTACCTTTAAGCACAGATGAACTGTAAAACAGATGTATCTTGTTATCTTATCTCCTGAAATTACACACCTACATGGCCATGAAAGTGGAATCCTTGAAGAGTTTCCATGGTCTTAGTAAAGCTATCTGTATGTGTTGCAAGTATTGTGTTTGAACTGGTTGTTTCTGTCTATAATGTTACCCTCAGCATAACCCATAATTTTGCAGAGTACTTGGCATATATCATCACCGCTGTACGGATCCTTTCAGATTACCAACGTGGAACCAACTGTTAAATTGTTTAATAAAAAAAATGAAAATTATTCATGCATGGCGTGAAGTAATCGCTATGTTGCTGATGGTATAGCATTATTAGTATTATTATAATCCTATTGTATTGTTTAAAGCGATGTTATGCCACTAGAGGTCAGGCTACTCAATCATTTGTGATTATTACACAAAATCACAATATTCCAAACTGATGTAATCTTCCTTTATGGTTCCTGGAGAACAGTGTCAACGGAATTGCTGGTAAACTCTTTCCGATAACTTTATCCCATATGCTCAAAAAAAGTTATCTGGTCCACAGACATTAGTTTATTTTTGGCACATATTTTGATTGTTTGTAAAATGTCCAGTATAAAAAAGTATTTTAACCAAACGGTTAATAAAATAATTCAACCATCACCAACGGTAGGTTAAGTTGGTGGTGCAACCTGAACCAATGGTAAAGCGAATCACAGTCTTGTCCAATGACACAGTTAAAACTTTCGTTTTGTTTTAACAAGGTGACGGAGTGTCATGTGACTGTGCTGAACGTAATCCTCTCATAGCTGTGCTGTGCTAAGGAGTGAGGTCTTTGCTGTCGAGAACCGCAGGGCGGCCAGGGTGTAGGAAACGAATTTAACTTGTGGCTAGGTTATCTGCGCTCTTTTCACGACGGCCATGGGACATACTCAATATTGAGTTCAAGTATTTCGAGAGCAAAAGAGAAGGTATGGTAACAACTTTGTCTTTCTTGCAAGAAACCGATACAGTGTGAACTATTTATATAGAAAATGCAGAAACTTCATTTTATCAGGGTTAAGGTTATGCAAGGCGCTTCAATACTTTTCCATGTCGATAGTTTCTTTTCGGCTAGAAACTTTGTAATTATTCAAATATTTGGTTAATTCTTGGTATATCTTTGGTTTTCCCAGAATAAGTTGTATTTTACCTTACCAATGAACCATTTTAATCAATCAATTTCCTCCAAGATTTAGGCTAGTTTACCTTGGCCACACTACTTGTTGCACGTCACCGTCGAATGTTGCAGATCTGAAGAAGAGCTCTCATTCATGTTTTCTTCAGTTTCGCAAAATGCTAATTGTAACTTACTTTTGTAGACGGTACAGAATGGTCTGTGTAATCAGGGTGCAAGTAATTGTGATGTTCAGGTAATTTAAATGTATGTAATTAGCCATAGGCACAGGGCTTATACTGGAATGTTAATGTCATTATTTTCCTTAAGGTTCATGTCCTTAGTTTAGATATGTGGACCGTAGGTGACGGTGCGCAAACCCTCTAGTCCAGGCTGTACTTGTTATACAAGATGTCATTTTGGGATGATTAGTGCCACATCTACTGGTCTCCTGCCACATAGCCTACTGCACTAGTCTACCACAGACTCCTGCCAACAGAAATAAGCAAATCAGGAATAGTACAGTGCAGAAATAAGCAAATCAGGAATAGTACAGTACAGAAATAAGGAGCGCTTATTTAGCCCGTTTTACTCTTCAGCAAATTATTTGATGCAAATTGCTCTTCAGTTTGTGTCCAAACTCGGTGGTCAACCTGAGTGAAACGGCTAGATTGGTAACCTACTAGTCATAGTGTCAGTTGTTGAAGATACCTGTTATGTTGGCAAATGTAATCTTTGCAACAATGTTTGTTTGTATTTCTCAGTCTTCACAGAAATGTACCTGTCAGGACTAGTAACTTCTTGCAGTTGTCTGAGAACCTTGCAATGATCTGCCCTTAACTGACATTACCTGACGACTGAATTTGTTTTGCAGGAGAGTTAGTGGCTGGTTTGCCAGAGCCGGGATGGGCGAGATTGAGGGCTCGTACCGGGCCCTGCAGACCCCGGGGACACGTCTGGGGGCCCAGTTCAACGCTGGGATCAGCACCCTGGAACCCGGCCAGAGCCTCAGTGCTGCCCTGGGCAGCGGGGTCAAGGGTCAGGGGAGAGGGCTACAGATACGTGTTCAGGGGCTCGATGACACCCAGGAATTCTATGACCTGGAGGTGAGTTTCCAGGGATATCCCAATATTACTTACTGGTGATGGCCATTCCTAGTGTCTAGTTTAAAGATAATCCATAGTAATCTGTTCCTTTTATTTTGGTTAGTGGATGAAATAAAAGATTGCATTTCAACCATTTGGATAATTGTTTTGGGGTGTGGGAAAGGCCTGTATGTTCCTGACGCTGTGTGCTCTGGGAGCAGGGTGTGCGTGTCGTCGTGGTTACTGACAGCTGCCACATGGCTTTGGTCCTCAAATCCCTTCCTCTTTAAGACTGCTTACTGTGGGCCACCTAGTGTAATTTACCATGGCACTATATTCCTGGCTGTGCCTGTGAGATGGGCGTGGTGTGTGTGTTTGTGTGTGTGTAGGTTTACAGTAAAACCAACTGGAAAATCATTTATAACCAGGAGAAAACCTTTAAACATTTGAACATGTGTGGATGTGTCATGCAATGTTTAGAGTCAAGTATTTAGGATTACAGCCCTGTCTTGAGTGTCTTGTTTTGTTTAGCCTCTGCAGTGTGTAGTTAGCTGTTTGGTTCACTATTTTAGATGAGAAGCACATTATCAGTCACTTGAGGAATACTGTGTGATGTTCTAGAACATTGAACACTTGGAGATTCTTAGAATCCTTGAAGGTTCTGCTGCTGTCTGAGTTGAGGTTATTCAGACGTGTAGCAGCAGGGGAGAGCAGGGCTGCAGCACAGGGGGCGGTGAAGCGGGTCTGGTGGCGTACCGTGTCATGATGCAGACCCTGTCCACTGCAGTCTCCTCACAGCTACTCCTCTAATAATGAGCCATTCTGATGAAAGGGGGAAACTGTTTAAGTGTTTCTGAGATAGGTTCTGCCCTCCCTTAAAATGTCTAACTTAAAATGTTTAACTTTAATTAAAATATCAGTCAGCAGATGGAATTAAATCCTGAAGCAAATATCTTTGTCTTGTTTTGTATGAAGTTTTAGTTTGTCATCACTGCTGGTTTATGTACATGAGACAGTAGAGATGACATCTGTCTGACATATGTCTGTCTGTCGTCTGTCTGTCATATGTATGTCTGTTGTATGTCAGCCTTGTGGCCGAAAAGTTCCAGAACCTCATTCACAAGGCTAATAGGAAGTGATGAGGAAGTCACTAAATCAGCCAGACTTCCTGCTTGTTCTGAAGGGACTGCACATGTCCCAGTATAGTTTGAACACCAGGGAGGGCATTAATGAATACACTGATTTGACGCGCTGTTTTGTTTTGCTCCGTTATGGAATTGGGTTTGTTGATACGATAACAGATCTATTGCCTGTGTGAGCTATGGTCCCAACAGCTGGTCTGACCTAAATCCTGCGGCAGCCATAACAATAATGGCCCAGGCTGCAGGGTCGAGAGCCACTGCTGCAGCGCCTTTCATAATCTTATGGACCATATGTTGTCTTCCTGCCTGACAACAACATTTCTGCAGTTGGCAGTCTAACTTGGGTTGTCTGTTTCTATCTAGTAAAGTATTTTCCTGTTCAGGAAAAAGTGAATTTTTGTGCTGAAAGATGAAAAATGAAACACTTTTCAGCCCATCAAACTTTAATAGTGTTTGACGTCTGATGGAGAAAGCCCTCAAACCCTGAACCCTCCAGTAGACACCACCCTGCCCTTTAACCCTCCAGTAAACACCACCCTGCCCTTTAACCCTCCAGTAAACACCATCCTGCCCTTTAACCCTCCAGTAGACACCACCCTGCCCTTTAGCCCTCCAGTAAACACCACCCTGCCCTTTAACCCTCCAGTAGACACCACCCTGCCCTTTAGCCCTCCAGTAGACACCACCCTGCCCTTTAACCCTCCAGTAAACACCACCCTGCCCTTTAACCCTCCAGTAGACACCACCCTGCCCTTTAACCCTCCAGTAAACACCACCCTGCACCAAACAGCACTGCTGCAAACAGCACCGCTGCAAACAGCATCGCTGCAAACAGCTCTGCTGCAAACAGCATCGCTGCAAACAGCACCGCTGCAAACAGCACCGCTGCAAACAGCACCTCTGCAAACTGCTAGCACGGTACTGATGTGGCGCTTCTGCTTATGTTTTGGCGTGACGTTTTGGCGTGACGTTTCTTTGGGGGCAGTGGGGACAGTGGAGGTAGTGCGTGTTGAGTAAGCAGTACAGATGTCGTACTGCACTTACGTTTGGCTTCCTGGCCTGTCATGTTATCTCTGTGTTTTTGCTGAATGCAAAAATAGACACAAAATTGCAGTGTTGAATGTTTCAAATGGCTGTGGCCTTCAACAAACGTTGCCCCCTCCACACACTTGGGTGCATAGCACATTCATCCCTCTGAATGGTTCTTCCTGATGTATTGAGGAGCTCTCAGGACGAGTCCTGCAGAGGGAGGCTGGCGCTCAGAGAGAGGCTGGCGCTCAGAGAGAGGCTGGCCCTCAGAGGGAGGCTGGCCCTCAGAGAGAGGCTGGCCCTCAGAGGGAGGCTGGCGCTCAGAGGGAGGCTGGCGCTCAGAGGGAGGCTGGCCCTCAGAGGGAGGCTGGCGCTCAGAGGGAAGTTAGGAAGGTGTGATGTCACTGACGCATCTCTGCTGATCTGCACAAACAGAAGTTCCTCTGACATAAGAGAGGCCGAGTCAGAGCCTCAGGTAGCCAGTGAGGCAGCAGGCTGGAGACCGGCCTCTCTGGAGGCAGGCCCCTCTCTGGAGGCAGGCCCCTCTCTGGAGGCAGGCCTCTCTCTGGAGGTAGGCCTCTGATGGGCCCCGGCGTGCCCACACCAGCCACAGCAGACAGTCCAGCCTTGTGGCTGCTGGACAAGAGGCAGGGGGCTGAACACAGGCCTCTTTATCCAGAGGCAGAGCAAGCCTTGCTCAGCCTCAGCAAACAAGCACATAAATAGCAAGGTTGACAACCAACCAATTGGAGGGGGAGGGGGGCCAGCCTCGGGTGTTTAAAAGAACAGTTTGTGTGACTGATGTTGAGTTTCAGGCCTGGGTGGAAAGGAGGGGGGAGGGGATAGTGGGGGGAGGGGAGAGTGTGTTTGGGGGGGCTGATGTGGGGGGAGGGGAGGGAAGGAGGGGAGGGGGGGGAGACTCAGGAATCAGGAGTTCGGCCCCCTCCTTGGTGAATCCCCACAGGAAGTTTTGCCAAGGAATTTCGACGACTGGCCTTTAAACTGTTAACCCTTTATGTGACGGACAGAGCTAGACAGGGCTGATCTGATGAGCAGGCAGACTAACTACTGACGCTGTGTACTGCATAGCAACACTACTGACGCTGTGTACTGCATAGCAACACTACTGACGCTGTGTACTGCATAGCAACACTACTGACGCTGTGTACTGCATAGCAATACTACTGACGCTGTGAACTGCATAGCAACACTACTGACGCTGTGTACTGCATAGCAACACTACTGACGCTGTGTACTGCATAGCAACACTACTGACGCTGTGTACTGCATAGCAACACTACTGACGCTGTGAACTGCATAGCAACACTACTGACGCTGTGTACTGCATAGCAACACTACTGACGCTGTGTACTGCATAGCAACACTACTGACGCTGTGTACTGCATTGCAAAAAAAGCTCTTGTCACTTGAACAAGCCGTGTGGTCAAACATAGTGTGCCTCTCCCTGAAGGGATCCCAGTGTTGGCTTTAATCTTCACTTAAACAGCCGTTGTTTCTGGAGCGCATGCTTTAGTCCCTGGCCGTCGGTCTCGGCTGTGCGCCCTGCAGGCTAACCCGCCACACGCAACCATTAATCTAACAAAATGACTGAGTGTAACTGGAAAGACTGGTCGTTGATCTGATGGGATAAGTCATCCTTGTTGCTTGAGTGAGGCATTCTACCAGCCACACCTCCCTGCCTCCCTGCCTCTGCACTGGGCAGCAACCACCCACACCTCCCTGCCTCCCTGCCTCCCTGCCTCTGCACTGGGCAGCCACCAGCCACACCTCCCTGCCTCCCTGCCTCTGCACTGGGCAGCCACCAGCCACACCTCCCTGCCTCTATACTGGGCAGCTTGTATTCTCAACCATCACTAATTCTGCTTCCTCTGGGATGTGATTTGTCAAATCAAATAAAGAAATCACATTTTCCCCCCGGCCGTTCCCCTGGCCGTTCCCCTGGCCGTTCCCCTGGCCGTTCCCCTGCAGCAGCGCTGGGCTGGTTGGTGACCCCTTACCTGGCCTCCCAGAGCAGACCGTGGGTGCTGCCTAGCCCCCTGACCACACTGTCAGTGTAACAAACCAGGTCTAGGAAGTCAGGAAGTGATAATAGACAAGAGCTGAGATTAGAGACTTGTTCACCCCCCTTCAGTGTTGTTGCTGAACAGGCCACTTCTAAAGGCCTGCATCTGAGTGAATGGGTCTGTCAGCACGGCCCTGGGGGTAGGGTTATCCCAGCACTCTCATTGTGTGTGCTTGCCTTTAGTATAGTATTGTGTAGTAGTATTGTGGTGGGACTGATATATTATTAAAGCAATAAACCACGAGAAGGGTATGAAATGCTCATTAGAGAGGCTGTTGGGACACTGAGGGGTTAATCTGAGCCCTGAATGTCTGGGTGCTAGTATACCTTATCCTGTCTGGGAGCAATCACAGCAGAGGAGAGAAGGTCAGAACTGGGACTGTTGAGGAGGGAGGGAGGTTCTAAGTATCAGTTTCCAGTCAAAGCAGGTCTCTCCCTCCCTGGTGAGACAGTCCTGTAGATGGTTGATGGTTAACCCAGACAGCAGGGGTCCACTTGTGTGTTTCAGATTCAGTCCTGTAATCCAAAGACAAGAGTTAATGGAGACTTCTGGTGTTGTTCTGTGGATTAGCCTGTACTGTAACCATGGTAACCATGTTTGGAGTTCCGGAATTCACTTCTGACTTTCAACATCTGGTGGAAACAAATGAGGGTCTTAGCTGGACATGCATGCAAGTGTACCAGCCACATGCGTAAACACACAGTGTACCAGCCACATGCGTAAACACACAGTGTACCAGCCACATGCGTAAACACAGTGTACCAGCAACATGCGTAAACACAGTGTACCAGCAACATGCATAAACACACAGTGTACCAGCAACATGCGTAAACACAGTGTACCAGCAACATGCGTAAACACAGTGTACCAGCAACATGCATAAACACACAGTGTACCAGCAACATGCGTAAACACAGTGTACCAGCAACATGCGTAAACACAGTGTACCAGCAACATGCGTAAACACAGTGTACCAGCAACATGCGTAAACACAGTGTACCAGCAACATGCGTAAACACACAGTGTACCAGCAACATGCGTAAACACACAGTGTACCAGCAACATGCGTAAACACACAGTGTACCAGCAACATGCCTAAACACACAGCCTTCACATACAGCTGAGATGGATCTCTATCGCGAGTCATCACCAGACATTTGCTTCAGTTTTGCCAAAGCAAACCAGTCCTTTTTTAATGCGTTTTTTAAAAATACAATTTTACATTACTAACAGATGTCTGCCTCTATAATTTTCTCTGGCAGTCACAGGCTCGGAATCCAAACCCAAAATGCCTTGTGTTCCCTAGCACGTAGTAATTAGCCCGGGGTTTAGTGAAAACAAACCCCACAGCGTAGCTAAGGTAAACTTCTCCAGATCTTTCCCCTCCCTGTGACTCCCGCGCTCATTCCCATGCTGGTCATGCAGAAGAAACACACCAGTTCAGCTGTTTGTTTGGCACAAACAGCCCAAACTAAGGACCTAGTGCCATGTCAAGGTACCATGCCATCAGACCAACACCAAGACTGTCAAAACAGTCAAGGGAATCATTTAGAGACAGAAACAGTCACATGAACTATGTGTTTCGCCCCTTTGACAGCCACAAATCTGTCTCTACTCAAACAGGAACAAGCTGATTGGGAAGGTGGTTAGAAAATTGCAGAGGGGGTCACAGGGAATTCAGGCTCTGCTGAATGCATGTCCTTCCATGTTGTGAAATATGAGCTGATGTCACTTCCTGTCTCTCTGTAGTCGAAGGTGGATGGACAGACCCTTCATTCTGAGGTGTTCCGGAGATGCAACATCATTGAGAGTGATTACTTTGGCCTGGAGTTCCAGAACATGCAGATGAACTGGGTAGGTACTCCTGTTCAGAAAGACGGTGGTCTGTAATGTCAGCTTTGGGAGGAGACAGAGAGGTCATGTACAGCTGGACTTCAGAGGTTTGCCTTCGACTTTAAGGAGTATGGATTTAAACTTGTCTGGTGTAAGCAACCAAATAAAAATGTAAGAACATGATGTTCCAGAAACTTACCTGGAACTGAAGCAAGCAGATCATGGTGGATTAAGACACCATGCTGTAGCTCTTCAGACAGGAATACCGGTCAGATATGAAACAGTCACATGACCAGCTGAAAGAGAGCAGAGGCGACTTCAAGACACATTTCAGATGTCTGTGAGGTTTACGACATCTAGCCGCCGTCCAGGGACAGCGGGATCACTTCTAAGCTGGTTTGAAAGTCAATATGTACTTGACAGAAAACCATCACCACCACCAAATCATTTAATTCTATCTTGACTTTCCAATAGGTGTCTTGTAACTCTGTTAAACTGCTGGGGGCTGCTGTTAGGACTGGCCCAAGTGGCTCATGTTGTCTTTGACCCAGTTATGTGAAAAAGAAGACATGTTTTAGCTACCTGCGATCTCTGTCCGTGGGGAGTTAGACAACAGACAACTGTCTGCTCAGAGCTGTGCTGCTCAGAGCTGTGCTGCTCAGAGCTGTGCTGCTCAGAACTGTGCTGCTCAGAGCTGTGCTGCTCAGAGCTGTGCTGATCTGAGCTGTGCTGATCTGAGCTGTGCTGCTCAGAGCTGTGCTGCTGAGAGCTGTGCTGCTCAGAGCTGTGCTGCTCAGAGCTGTGCTGATCTGAGCTGTGCTGCTCAGAGCTGTGCTGATCTGAGGGAAGAGAAGGTGGAGCGATGGAGGAGCGCATTCCTCAATCAGGCCCAGATGTTAAGGAGGAGCAGGGGGAGGGGGAGGGAGGAGCCTTCTGGGAACAGAGCTGTATAGTTTGTCCTTGGTTTGGGATGTGTGGATTAAACTGAAGGGTTCTCACCTCTACCTCTGCTGCGTTCAGGTTTGGTTGGAGCTCAATAAGCTGCTGATGAAACAAGTCAGAAGTAAGTTTGCACCAGCGTCACTCCTGTCACAGTAAGCAGGTATTATTTGACCCAAGGACAAACTGAGAGTGTGTGTGAGTATTGTCTGTGTATGCACGTTTCAGGACCAGGGAACACTCTCTTCCGGCTGTCTGTCAAGTTCTTCCCTCCAGACCCTGGTCAGCTGCAAGAAGAGTACACCAGGTATGCCTCAACACTGACACTGTGAGGTCACTTCCTCCTCAGCTGCACTACTTCTTGTGTGAGTCTGGAGGGTCCAGACGCCGTCTGAGCCCCCTCTCCCCCCCAGGTACCTGTTCTCCCTGCAGGTGAAGAGGGACCTGACAGACGGCCGGCTGAGCTGCACAGAGAACACAGGAGCCCTCCTGGCCTCCCACCTGCTGCAGTGTACGTCTGCTTTAACCTGTTGACTCCCACACACACACACAATAATAAGTCCTGTCTGATTACATTGATGAATGATTGTCGGTTATCCTTCTTATCCCTCCCTGTTTCTCACACACACACACTCTCTCTCACACACATACACTCTCTCTCTCTCTCTCTCTCTCTCTCATACACACACACGTTGTGTTCGTCCCTGGCAGCGGAGATAGGGGACTTTGATGACATGGCCGACAGGGATTTCCTGCGTGTGAACAAGCTGCTGCCGTACCAGGACAAAGTCCAGGACAGGATCATAGAACTGCACAGCAGGCACCTGTGAGTCTCCTCGCCCTCTCTCTCCTACTGTCTCTCCTCCACCTGTTTCTCTCCTCCTCCTGTCTCTCCTCCACCTGTCTCTCCTCCTCCTGTCTCTCCTCCACCTGTCTCTCTCCTCGCCCTCTCTCTCCTACTGTCTCTCCTCCACCTGTCTCTCTCCTCCACCTATCTCTCTCCTCCTCCTGTCTCTCTCTCCTCCTGTCTCTCCTCCTCCTTTCTCTCTCTCCTCCTGTCTCTCCTCCACCTGTCTCTCTCCTCCTCTTGTCTATATCTCTCTCCTCCTCTCCCTTTCACTCTCTCCTCCTCTCATTGTCTTCCTCTAACTCGCTCTCCTTCCTCTCTCCTACCATCTAAGACCTAGTACTTGTTCCTCCCTCCACCCCCTAAAGTGCGACCTCTGTGAAGAGGCAGTTCTCCTCAGGAATCTCTTCACTGTGTCTGTGACTCGCATCTCTCAGGGACAGGGATGTGATTTAATGTTACCGTTCTGTGGAATGTTCCACTGGATGAACTAAGACTGTGGTCCCTTCATCCGGGTCCTCCAGCCCCTGTTGTTTGGTGTCTGTTCAGAGCGTAACACACACAGACACAAGTGCTGCTTGTTTGCAAGAACTTGGTGGGAATGTGGGCTAAACGTTGGGATTAGTGTAAAACCTTCTGGTGGAGACGTGAGAGATTTATCAGACAACTGTGACCGTCCGTATTGAGGAGGGCTGGCGTGGAGTCAGGGCTGTGCTGTTAATGGTAATCTGGTGCTTTCACAAAACCACTCACTGCACTTTCCCACAATCAGCTCCCCTGTTCAAACGCTATTGTCCCCTGCTTTAGTGGCTCCCTCTCTGAATGGCTGCTTCCTCTTCAGCCTGGCAGAGGACTGGTACAGTAGGCAGCCTGAAGGACTGCTCCTTCCCCAGGCTGGGTAGGGCTGGGCTGGGTGGAGTAGGGCAGGGCAGGGCTGGGGTAAACAGGACAGGGCAGGCAAGCTGTTTCTGTGGCACCTTTTCCTAATCCAAGTCTCAGACCATACGGCCAGTGGGACAGGGGAGGGAGGGGCAAGGGGGGAGGGAGGGGCAGGGGGGGATGGACCGGGGAGGGTGGGGCAGGGGCAAGGGAGGGAGGGAGGGAGGGGGGGAGGGAGGGGAGGGGGAGGGGGAGGGAGGTAGGGAGAGAGGGGGGGAGGGGGAGGGAGAGAGAGAGGCCACTAAGGAGATTTCCCCTGATTAAAGGATGAGTAAAATTAGACCACGTTGATGAGGTAGCAGCTTAGGTTCCTCAAACTGGAAGAAAAAATTTCCAGCCTGGGATATCCTCTTATTATGAGGTGTGTGGATAAAACAGGCAAACAGATGGATTTCTTTGAGGTCTTGATAGACCCTCCCCCTCTCCACACGTACACACACACCCTGAGGAGCCGTGCCCACAGACCTCCTTAGCTCTGTTCCTGGTGAGGACCCTCCTGTTGGACTCCAGTGTAGCACACCTCCATCTAATAGCAGCTGGTTGAAAAACAGAATCAGGTCTACTGAATAGTGGTTCTGCTGGAGCAAGGTTGGAGGGCCCAGTTGAAGGACCTTCTGTCTGAAGGTTCATATCTCATGAATCCTGATCCTGCTGTGTCCCTCAGAGGCCAGACTCCTGCTGAGTCCGACTTCCAGGTCCTGGAGATCGCTCGCAAGCTTGAGATGTACGGAGTGCGCCTGCATCCTGCCGCTGACCGGGAGGGCACCAGGATCAGTCTGGCCGTGGCTCACCTGGGACTGCAGGTGTTCCAGGTGACTCAGACGTCCTCCATTGTATCAAATAAACATTCTATCAATTTATAAGGGAGTGTATCAAACACGTGCACACACACTCTCTCATAGGTGTGTATCAAACACGTGCACACACACTCTCTGTCATAGGTGTGTATCAAACACGTGCACACACACTCTCTCATAGGTGTGTATCAAAGCCACATACACTAATACACACGTGTGTACACACACACACCTCCTCGTAAGAGAGTGTATCAAAGTCCTCGTCTGACTGGCTGCTTATCTTTTCTCTGGCAACTTCCCCTCCCTCAGGGCAACACCAAAATAAACACCTTCAACTGGTCTAAGATTCGCAAGCTGAGCTTCAAGAGGAAACGATTCCTGATCAAGCTCCACCCAGAGGTTCATGTGAGTATTGTATTCAGCCCCACCAAACATCCATGTGTACTTGATTCACTAATATGAATCAAGTGAAGATCTGACCCAGGGTGTGACATTGTCCTTCAGGAAAGTGAGACAGATGTTTTACTTGTCCAACAGCTAAATGTACTTGTCCAAAAAAATAAATAAAAAATGTTTGCCCAGGTTTCGGCGCATTAAGAAACATTTTCTCACTAAATTCCACTCTAAACCTCACAGATGATATTGCCAATGTCGGCTAAATCCAAAAGAGAGTAAAGTTGGGATAACTGCAAGAACAAGTTGGCGCCGGCGGGAAAACTTCATGACACGAGACACTATAACACATTCCTACATGCGAGGATCTATTACATGACACAGACATGTCAGAGACTGTATAGCTCCATTATAGAAAGACTAAAACTATCACGTGCATTATGAGTTGAAAATGCGTAACTTGCATGCTTCGCAACTAACATTTTTGACAACATTTTTGAAAGGTTGACAAAAAAAATTCAAAAAGGTTTTTACTAAGAGTGTCTGGAGCAGATCAAGCCAGAGCTTGGAGATGTGTTAGATGTTATAGTTATAATATATATAGTTATAGTTAAGGTCAATCTGGTTGTTCTCCAGGGCCCCCACCAGGACACCCTGGAGTTCATGATGGCCAGCCGAGACCAGTGCAAGATCTTCTGGAAGAACTGTGTGGAACACCACTCCTTCTTTCGCCTGTTGGACCAGCCGCAGCCCAAGGCACGGGCCATCTTCTTCAGCAGAGGCTCCTCCTTCAGATACAGGTGCTCATGCTCGCTGTGCAGGAGCCTTTACACAACCACATACACACTCTGTATACAACCACATACACACTGTACACAATCACATACACACTCTGTATACAACCACATACACACTGTACACAACCACATACACACGGTACACAACCACATACACACTCTGTATACAACCACATACACACTGTACACAACCACATAAACACTCTTTAATGTTGCTTTGTGTGGTCCTTTGTGGTTGTGTGTGTTTGACTCCTGGTGTGTCCTGCTAGTGGGAGGACCCAGAAGCAGCTGGTGGAGTACGTGAGGGAGAGTGGAGCCAGGAGAACACCATACCAGAGGTGTGTGTGGTGCTTCTCATGCAGGGACGGGTATGGCATGTTGTGTCCATGTCTCTTCCCTCTTTTGGCAGCGTAATAAGTGTTGTGTCTCTGCAGGAGGAACAGCAAGGTGAGGATGTCTGCACGCTCGCTGGCTTCAGATGTGCAGAAACAGGTAAGAACTGTTTCATGAACCAGCTCTGAGGGATGGTCAGTGCCATTACCTTTGGAAACTAATGAATATCTTCTCTCTCGCTTTCTCTCATCTCCCTCTCCTCTCCTTTTCTCCCTCTCCTTTCTTGTGTCTCCCGTGTCTTATTTAGAGTTTGTCGTTCAATGACAGCCTCCGGATGCCAGGCTCCCCTGCCTCCGGATCGGTCTCCTTCCACTCCATGCACCTGTCCAGCTCCCCAGCCCGCTTCCAGCCCCAGCACAGCCCCGGCCCCAGCCTCGGCACCAGCCCCAGGCTTGGCCCCGGCCACGGCCTTGGCCCCAGCCAGCCTCCAGCTCCCCAGCAGCCTCAGCCCCCGCAGTCTGCCAGGCCCTCCAGCCCCCCGAAGGAGGACCATGTCAAGGCCCCCCCGCCCCCCCCTGCTGTCCAAGGTGCCCCCAGTAGCAGGGCTGCAGCCCTCCTCCACCCGTCTGTGTGTGTAGAGAGTAGCCCCTCCCAAATTCTGCCCCCCCACAGCGGCACTGAGCAAGGGGGGAGGGGGGGGGGGCGGGTTTTATGTGGGTGGAGGAGGGGGAGGGGGGGAGAGGAAAGGATTTCTTACATCGGAGGCGTTTGAGGCAGAGATCCTTCGTGCTGGTCAGAAGCTCGTGTTCTGCCTCCCCCCCTCTCCTCTCCAGGTGACAGAGGAGTTCATAGATGACGACCCCACAGAGATGTCCTTCTATGGGGGGGGGGCCGAGGCCTACGCCTGCGGGCTGCGGGGGACAGGGGCCCCCAGGTTTGTTTACGGAGACCCCAGGGGGCCGTGCCGGAGTCCTGAGGACCTGGCCGATCCCTTCCCCTGCTGCCCCCGCTCCGAGACCAGCTCTCTGGCCAATAACCGCTCGTCCTGCAGCTCTCTGGACCAGCTGGGGCTGAGCTCCGCAGGGGAGTCTTACGGCGGCGGCCCTGACGCGTCCTGTCTGCTCCTGCCCGGCTCCGACGCCCCCTCGGAGGCCAGCTCCATGGTCAACTTCCCGGCGTGCTCGGTGCGGTCGGAGGGCAGCGCGGCGCTGCAGTTCAGCGACTTGCTGGAGCAGCTGGAGCAGCTCAGCTACCCGCCCACCGCCACCGAGGCCAGCGCCGACTCTGACTCCGACTGGGGCTCCGACGGGGGCCTGCCCCCCGAGCAGAACCTGTTCTACAGCAACCCCCTGGGGGGGGCTGAGGGCTTCCTGCTGCAGTGCCACAACCTGCAGGCCCTCGCCCTGGGGGACCCCCCCACCGGCCCCCATATTAACATGTAGAAAGGGGCAGGGGGGGGCTTGTCTCTGACAGGTTGTGTGTTGTTCATCTGGTTCCGATCCAGGAGCCTGTCACTGGTTAACACCAGGACGCTGGCTTTTATCTTTAATCTTCAGAGCCACTTTGATCCCTCTGCTGGTCCAGGTGTGTCTCCAGACCTGCTGTGTCGTCAGTGGGTTCATGACCAGGCTGGTCTGTGATGGAGACCAGTAAATGGAGAGTGTTGTGGATGGGATGGTTAGGGTTAGGGTTAGGGTCAGGGTCAGGGTCAGGGTTAGGGTTAGGGTCAGGGTTATGGGACGTGGCTGCCTACACAGGGTTAGGGTTAGGGTTAGGGTCAGGGTCAGGGGTCGGGGTCAGGGTCAGGGGTTATGGGTCAGGGTTAGGGTCAGGGTTAGGGTCAGGGTCAGGGTCAGGGTTATGGGTTAGGGTTAGGGTCAGGGTCAGGGTTAGGGTCAGGGTTATGGGTCAGGGTCAGGGTCAGGGGTTAGGGGACGTGGCTGCCTACACAACAGCACTTCATTAGAATTGAAGATTGTAATGAATATTTAATTGGCGTAACATTTCTTGAATCTCTTTTATAAATCTGCTTCTCGGTATAACTTGATTGGGCTTCTGCTTCCTGTGATTAGACAAGGTTTGTTGTTGTTTTCTTGTTGGTAAGGATTTAATATTTAAGGTACATTTTAGTGATGGTATAACTACCATGAAGTTTTCTAACAGCTGAAGTGTTATTTTTCTAGTACTTGCTGAAGATGATTTAGAGTTAGAATTCAACCCACTAAATGTCCTTATGTAAACTTCAGTTACTGTAGGAAGTAACCGATGACTTAATGTCACATTTAACCGCACTTTTAATCGTAATATAGTACTTACATTTGACTAACAAAGCATTTATTTTGGTACGGTCCAAAAGTCTGAGACCGCTAATCAAGATACTTCTATTTTGCATTTGTTTCGGATGCAATTTCAATTTTCAATGATTATTCAAAATGAAAACATTAACATGAGTGAAAAGTTCAATCTTAGTTCAAAGGGGTGTCAGATCTTTGGACCCAGCTGTATTTCAAATAATAGTAGCTGTTGATCTGTGAAATTCATGACATTATTGTGTTGAATCAGTTAATTATTTTCACACCACTCAGATCTCAGGGGAAGAAACCAAATGCAGTCTGGTGTTCATCCGACAGGGTTAGGTGCTGATGTTCATCCGACGGGGTTAGGTGCTGATGTTCATCCGACGGGGTTAGGTGCTGATGTTCATCCGACGGGGTTAGGTGCTGGTGTTCATCAGACGGGGTTAGGTGCTGGTGTTCATCAGACGGGGTTAGGTGCTGGTGTTCATCAGACGGGGTTAGGTGCTGATGTTCATCAGACGGGGTTAGGTGCTGATGTTCATCAGACGGGGTTAGGTGCTGATGTTCATCAGACGGGGTTAGGTGCTGGTGTTCATCAGACGGGGTTAGGTGCTGGTGTTCATCAGACGGGGTTAGGTGCTGGTGTTCATCAGACGGGGTTAGGTGCAGGCTTCACAGCTGCTGTCTTCAACATGGTGTCCTCAGTGACATCTGCTGGTGATCTGTCACCTAGTCTGAACATGGTGCCTTGCAAAATCAGCCTTTAGTAGGACTATGGTAGTGATTAGGAAAGGGTGTGTTCGATATGTAAAAATATATAAATATATTAAGGAAAAAAAATGATGTGCATGAAATCTGGATTTGATCTTTTTTTTTTTTTCAGAGTCAGTGTAGCGTTGAGTAACAAATGTAGGTGAGTCAGTAAGGAAACATCACAGCAGTCAATAGACTTACTGATTTACAGTAAGTACAGGGACATTCCCCCGAGGCAAGTAGGGTGAAGTGCCTTGCCTAAGGACACAACACCATTTGGCACGGCCTGGCAACCTTCAGATTACTATCCTGATTCCCTAACCGCTTAGCTGACTCCCCCTTGACTGACTCCCCCTTGTTCTAGACCAGTGATTCCCAACATGTGGTCCGCTAGGTTAATACAGGTGGGCCGCCAAACCAATGAAAACAACTAAAGTATGACTAAATATCAAAATACTTATATATATACTGTTGGTAAATGATTAGTTAAATTTGTACTAATTTAAAAATGAAATTTTGCCTTTAATTCATTATGACCGAAACGTCAATAGTTACGCTTGGCATGTTGACAGACATTTCCGCCTTACTTGCATGCGGCCACTTCTATCCCCTATGCACTCGTCACTTCCGCATATTGCAAAATCCAGGTCAAAATGTTCCGGTAGCGAGCCTTTACGGTAGTCCAAACTCAAAATGCAGTTTTTTACCGAGTTCGGGTTGCCTTCCCAAAATGACAATCAACAATGTAATTTTGAGCAGTAACGTTAGCTAGGCTAGCTAGCTTACAATTTTTTGCTACATTATAATGTACTCAATTGTCTGGCAGCTTGCTTGCTAGTGGTTAATGTTAACTCTGTACATAAATAATTGGTCTGCCATATTTGTTCCCTATGGATAATGTAACACGTTAGGAGTGGTGTTGTTAAACGTGTGATAAACGAGAATTAAGTGGGGATGTGTCGGGAAGCATTTGAGCTATGCAAGAAGTGAGCCGCAAAGTGGAAAAGGTTGGGAATGGCTGGTCTAGACTGCTATACACAAAGTAGAGTAGCATTCACTAAGGCAGAGACGCATTGCATTTAACTTTTCAACATAATTTGCAAAATGTATCATCAATATACTGTTTAAACTGACTAATGCATGACTAATCTTTAATATTTTGTATCTTTTGTACAGAAGACTCAAGGTCTTTACATTGTTTTCTACATGAGATTAACTTTAGTACCTTAAGTAGCGTTTACAAGCTTGTTCCTAGCTGTTCCTGCTAGCTCCTGTTCCTGCTAGCTCCTGTTCCTGCTAGCTCCTGTTCCTGCTAGCTCCTGTTCCTGCTAGCACCTGTTCTCGCTAGCTCCTGTTAGCTAGCTTCCTGCTAGCTAGCTTCCTGCTAGCTAGCTTCCTGCTAGCTAGCTTCCTGCTAGCTAGCTCCTGCAAGGTGCAGTGGGACCCACGTGCAGCCCTGTTCCTGGCTCCAAGTCAGAACTTCAGCAGCTGGGCCTTTGTACATTTTAGATGTCGACACTTTAATGCGAGCTGGAATTTGAGATTATTCTTTGTGTCTATTTTTACATATTACTTGATAAATGGAGTGTTTTTGCGGTTGTGGTCTGTAACGTTTACGTGCGTAGACTTGATAGCTTAGCCTGACTTCCAGACCACAGAGTCAGCAGTCTGGAGTTTTGGTTGGGTTTCTGGTCAGGAACATGGATTGAGAGGAACATTTGACTAAGTGCCATGGTACACGAGGTCCTGATGCAGTTTTGGAATAAACACAGGCAGCAGAGTTTCTCCACTGCGCTGACGTCATTTCCTTCCAGAGCAATTTTGACTCCCCGAGTCCAGTTTTAATTTCCTGTCATTTGAACCGGCTTGAATTCCCCTGGGGGCAGATTTCACTTGGCTTTTTGCAAAGCAAGCTCTTCTCTTTGCACTTATTACATCATATATATATATACTCTTATGCTGACTCTGAAGTTTATTTACCTGCAGCAATTGTCTTTAAATTGCTTTCTGTGCTTTGTAATATACTTGTCATTTTTATTTGGTCAGTGTATTCCTTTTTGATCTCCATGGATCAGTTTGAAACCCACAGTTCTCCCAGCCTTTCTGCCAGTAGGATGGAAGGTCATTTCCAAATAAGTGTTCTTTGTTTAAAAGTCCAAAATGGCGGCTGAATGTCATTCACCTCTTCTGTTTTGGTTTTGAACAAAGGTGAGGGGAGGGGTTAGGGGAGGGCCCTGCTGTAAACTCACAGTAAGACAGCTGCCTGGACACGATCCAGCTGGTCCTGAACATCATGGTACTTTCAGTAGAGTTTTCCTTTTGAAGTTGCCTTCAGTGCTAAAATCAGGCTGTTTGGGCTCCAGGGAAGCTGCCCAAAATCTTCCTGGTTGCTGCCGTCACCTGGTAACACGTCTCTAAACCAGCCTTGTAGCTGTGCTGGTCATGGTCTCATCCACCTGCCTGGTGTGCACAGTCATGTCTAGTTTAACTCACTAATCAGCTACACCCTGGCCTCAAAACCAAGTAACCTTACGTCCTGATGAGCCTGTTTCCTTCCTGATTATAAACAGTGTAACTGATGTTTGTATGTTCTTTTCTTTTTCCCCTCAAGAATAAAGTAATTACTTTTGGGTACCTCGAATGTCAGACTTAAAATTATTTTTAGACACCAAAATCCAATGAATCAAGGAAGGTGTGAATAAATTACCTTACATGGCATGTAAAATGTTGCCCAAGGGAATTAGTTTTTACCCTTCACTGGATATCTGACAACCTACAGAAACATTGTCTTATGACAGACTTAACCCAGACGACAACGTCACCAGGAGTTAAGGCAGAGTGCTAGATGTGGTTTACTGCATGCTAGAGATGTTGGACTTCACCTAATCTAACCCTAACAAACCCTTGGCAGTGTATTAGAGTCAGTGTATTAGTCATTGTATTAGATAAGACCTTTGATATTCACATCATGTTCAGCTTAGTTCGTGTAACTACTTCCATTTGTATCAGACCTAGAGACACAGTCCTTCATTTGGGTGTCTCCTGTGTGTGTGTGAGGCTTCTATCTGAAGACAAACAGCAGGTTGAACGACCCTGTGTCTGTGAAGAGCTGACAACCGTTTCAGAGCACTACGATAAACCCTCCAGCCTCAGACCCTCCAGCCTCAGAGCCTCCCAGCCTCAGAGCCTCCCAGCCTCAGACCATGCCAGCCTCAGAGCCTCCCAGCCTCAGACCCTCCACCCTCAGACCCTCCACCCTCAGAGCCTCCCAGCCTCAGAGCCTCCCAGCCTCAGAGCCTCCCAGCCTCAGAGCCTCCCAGCCTCAGAGCCTCCCACCCTCAGACCCTTCCAGCCTCAGAGCCTCCCAGCCTGCAGATGCAACAGGAGAACACCAGGCTGCTGTGTGGTGTTGGAGGCGGGGCACCTCCTAGAGTGTGTTCCCTGTTTGGATTGGCTCCCTGCCAAGTCCTTCCTAAGCACCCCCTCCCCCCCCCCCTCCCCTCCAGGCAGGGCTCCCCCCCCCCTCCCCTCCAGGCAGGGCTCCCCCCCCCCCTTCCCCTCCAGGCAGGGCTCCCCCCCCCTCCCCTCCAGGCAGGGCACCCCCTCCAGGCAGGGCACCCCCTCCCCCCCTCCAGGCAGGGCACCCCTTCCTCCCCCCCCCTCCCCTCCAGGCAGGGCTCCCCCTCCTCCTCCCTCTGTTGTCCCTCGTGGGCCGCTGCAGTTAAACAGTAACCACGGCCAGAGGCATTCCTGATAAGCCACTCAGGGAATTGTTTCCGGGTCGAAGGAGTAGCCTTCTTTTTGCTCGCTAAATCTTTTTTTCTCTCTCTCTCTCTCTCTCCCCCAACCCCAGATTGTCATCCCATTCTTCCTTCTTTCTTTCTTTTTTTTCTTTTCTCGTGAGAAAGAGAAAAACAGCTGTCTTCCCGGGGCTGAGCGGAAAGTCGAACCTTTCAGAAGTGAGCTGTGAGGACTGCTGCACAAGCAGTCAGTTGTTTATAATCAGCTTCACATTAAACTAGAGTCCAGTGATCCAGCTCCTAATGCTGGAGGAAAACAACTCTGAAAACAGTGGCTGTGAATGTGGAGCCAGTGTTAGTTTTGCCCTTCCCTCCTCCCTCCTTTCCCCCAGCGTGTGTGTGGGTGTGAAACAGTGTGTGATGAACCCATTAAGCCGGCCGGACAACGCCCTGTGTGTTCCCTAGCCCACTGGATCCAGGTGTCTTGGGTAGTTTGTCATAACTGCAGTTAGCACGATGTAAAGGTAGACCTGTCTGCGGGCGAGTCTCCAGATTAAGATAAATATTCTGATATAATGACGGATGGGCACAGCCCTCTTTACCCAGATCCTCCTGCTTGGCTCTCTGCCAGCGCATGTTTTCATGTTTTCCATGAATGCATCCATCTTCCTCTTCTCTGCTCTTGTTGTTGCCTGCGTGTTCCACCCTCTTTCCAGAGAGAGAGGTAGTAGGAGCAGGTTTCTCCAGTTTGTGCTCCTGTGTGTCTCAGAGGCTTGTTGGCCTTGTTGATACCTAACCCTGTCCTCTTTGTCACTGGCCTCTGCTGGGAAGAAACTCTTTTTATAAAGCCAGTGAAGCGAGGGGGGGAACTTGGACACTGTTACAACATTCTCTGCTTGTTTCCAATGATGATTACATTCTTATCTTATCTTTCTCCCTCTCTGTCTCTCCCTCTCTCTCCCTCCCTATGTGTCTTCCACCCTCTCTCCCCCTTCTCTGGCTTTCTCTCTCCTTCTGTCTATTTCTCCCCCTCCTTCCTGCCCTTCTCTCTCTCTCCAGGCTCCTCCATGGACAGTCCCCAGCTCTCACCGTTCCCCTCCAAGGACCCCCTCTGCCTGTCTCCCTCCTTCCAGATGTCCACCCTCAGCCTGCCTGGTCAGGGGCCCTCGCCCCTGCAGAGCCCCATCCTGAGTGAGGTGGGCACCGCCAGGCTAGACGAGGATGAGGAGGGCAGGAGGAAGGTACACCACCCTGTGACTCTCAGCCCAGGCTGGGCCAGAACAGCCCTGGTCCCAGATGTCTGGAAGGCTGTGGGGGGAGGTGGAGGGCTAGGATGGGTGGATAGTTCTCTAGGTTCTGGTGGCCTGATTGTGACGTTTAAGAAGAGACGACCATGCTTTTATTAAACAATCCGTTCATAAACTTTCTGTAAATGCCTTATTTTTTTCTAGCACTAAGTAATTTAGCACTTTTTTCACATTTCTTCTGTAGTTTAGCCGTTGTTCTGGGAGGAATGTTACTGATTCAGTTAGGTCAGTGTTGATGTTTTAAACTCTCTCCCCTCCAGCGCTACCCCACTGATAAGGCCTACTTCATCGCCAAGGAGATTCTGACCACAGAGCGGACCTACCTGAAGGACCTAGAGGTCATCACCGTGGTGAGTTTGTGTTCTGCTGTGTGTGTGTGTGTGGTAATGTTTTGTGTGTGTGTGGTGTGTGTTAATGTTATGTGTGTGTTAATGTTCTGTGTGTGTGTGTGTGTGTGTGTGTGTGTGTGTGTGTGTGTGTGGTAATGTTCTGTGCGTGTGTGTGGTAATGTTCTGTGTGTGTGTGTGTTAATGTTCTGTGTGTGTGTGTGTGTGTGTTAATGTTCTGTGCGTGTGTGTGTTAATGTTCTGTGCGTGTGTGTGTTAATGTTCTGTGTGTGCGTGTGTGTGGTAATGTTCTGTGTGTGCGTGTGTGTGGTAATGTTCTGTGTGTGTGTGTGTGTGTGTGTGTGGTAATGTTCTGTGTGTGTGTGTGGTAATGTTGTGTGTGTGTTAATGTTCTGTGTGTGTGTGTTAATGTTGTGTGTGTGTGTGGTACCAGTGGTTCCGCAGTGCTGTCATCAAAGAGAACGCCATGCCGGAGGGCCTGATGACCCTGCTGTTCTCCAACATCGACCCTATCTACGAGTTCCACAGAGACTTCCTCAAGGAGATAGACCAGAGGCTGGCTCTCTGGTCAGTACCCCAACACTGCCACACCCTGCCCCAACACTGTCACCCTGCCCCAACACTGTCACCCTGCCCCAACACTGTTTACCTTCAGTCTTTTAGCAGACTGCCTGAAGCTACATACAGAGTTCATTGAACTCCAGTACAGTTCAGGTTAAGTTTTGCGTGATCTGTATTATGTAAAGATATTGTTTCCTGGGTAACACCCAGTTCCTTGGGGGGAAATGAGTGATATTGTGTGCGTGTGTCCAGGGAGGGGCGCTCTAACGCTCACGTGAAGGGAGACTACCAGAGGATCGGAGACGTCATGCTGAGGAACATGAGTGCTCTGAAGGTGAGACCACACCAGCAGTCTGGAGACTAGATGTGCTCTGAAGGTGAGACCACACCAGCAGTCTAGAGACTAGATGTGCTCTGAAGGTGAGACCACACCAGCAGTCTAGAGACTAGATGTGCTCTGAAGGTGAGACCACACCAGCAGTCTGGAGACTAGATGTGCTCTGAAGGTGAGACCACACCAGCAGTCTGGAGACTAGATGTGTAGACTGCAGACTAGACTATAGTCTGGTTTGGTGAGTGGAGCAGCAGTCAGGAGGGTTGTGAGGGTTAGTTACACTACAGTGATGTTCCCCCCTGCTGCGTTGGCCCAGCAGGAGTTCACCAGCTACTTGCAAAAGCATGATGAGGTTCTGACGGAGCTGGAGAAGGCCTCCAAGAGGCTGAAGAAGCTGGAGACAGTGTACAAGGAGTTTGAGCTGCAGAAGGTGTGCTACCTGCCCCTCAACACCTTCCTGCTGAAGCCCATCCAGCGCCTCATGCACTACCAGCTGATCCTGCAGCGCCTCTGGGCGCACTACCCCCCAGAGCACCCCGACCACGACGACTGCAAAGGTCAGACTGCTTCTGGGGGCTCCTGACTGTGGCTACACACACACACACACACACACACACTCTGTAAGAGCAGAGAGAGAGAGATGAACGTGTCTCTGTGTTAGAGGAGCAGTCACACATTGTTGTCTGGGCTGTGTGTTATACCACCAGCGTAGCATCACTGTATAGGGCTTTACATCTATGTCTGCTTTACACAGTTTAAATATTATTTATGACAATATTACATGAAATGTTTCAGAAGCCGACCCATTTATTTTATCTCCTTGGGTGAAGGATTATGTTTATGGAAAGCAACTGTTATTTTCTGTTGAGAAGCCTTGAAATATACTAATCTCTGTGTGTGTGTGTGTGTGTGTGTGTGCGTGCCTGTGTGTGTTCAGAGGCTCTGGAGGAGGTAGCAGACATGGCGGCCCAGCTCCAGGGCAGCCTGGTGCGTCTGGAGAACTTCCAGAAGCTGACAGAGCTGCAGAGGGACCTGATCGGCATCGACAACCTGACGGCACCGGGCAGGGTGGGTGCAGCACCCAGGAGCCCCCAGAGGGCAGGGTGGGGGCAGCACCCAGGGGCCCCCAGAGGGCAGGGTGGGTGCAGCACCCAGGAGCCCCCAGAGGGCAGGGTGGGTGCAGCACCCAGGAGCCCCCAGAGGGCAGGGTGGGGGCAGCACCCAGGGGACCCAGGGGGCGCTGCTGAGAGCAGCTGTGTCTTGGCTGGACTGTGACTGATGAGAGTGCTGTGTTTTTCCAGGAGTTTATTCGAGAGGGCTGCCTGTACAAGCTCACCAAGAAAGGACTGCAGCAGAGGATGTTCTTCCTGGTGAGTAGACCCTGCTGACCCAGCCTGACCAGCTGCTGCTGGGCTCTGCAGACCCTTCCATCCTCAGCAGTGTAGCTCATGTAGGAGTTGTTCCAGGAAGCCGCCCACCCGAGCTGTCCACCTGGAAGCCGCTCAGTGTCTCAAGCTGTGTTTCCCTCCAGTTCTCAGACATGCTCCTGTACACGAGCAAGGGTGTCACAGCAACCAACCAGTTCAAGGTTCACGGCCAGCTGCCCCTACACGGCATGATTGTGAGTACAAACTGACCTTTAACCTCTGGTGACCTTTGCCTGTGAGAGGGGGTGTGTGATGGTGAGTGAGAGGGCGTGTGGGGGGTGACAGGGCGTGTGGGGGGGACAGGGAAGGTGTGGGGGGGGACAGGGCGTGTGGGGGGGGACAGGGCGTGTGGGGGAGGACAGGGAAGGTGTGGGGGTGATTGTGTGTAATGTGTCTCTCTGCTTGGTTCACTCACGGCTGCAGCTCATTGTGCTGGATGCTCCGGTGAGTACTGCCCACCCTCTCCCCCCCCCCCCATTGCTGTTGTCCCCAGTAGAGGCTGTTGTCCCCATTAGAGGCTGTTGTCCCCATTAGAGGCTGTTGTCCCCATTAGAGGCTGTTGTCCACATTAGAGGCTGTTGTCCACATTAGAGGCTGTTGTCCCCAGTAGAGGCTGTTGTCCCCATTAGAGGCTGTTGTCCCCAGTAGAGGCCGTTGACCCCAGTAGAGGCCGTTGACCCCAGTAGAGGCTATTGTGGGGTTCCCTGGGCTCAGTGTTGTGTCTCCTTCAGGTGGAGGAGAGTGAGAACGAGTGGTCAGTTCCTCACTGCTTCACCATCTACTCTGCCCAAAGGACCATCGTGGTGGCAGCTAGGTATGTACTCACAGCACTGTTACTACTCTCTCTGTCTGTCTCTCTCACCCAGTCTCCCTGGTGACCCTGTCTGTCTGGTTTCAGCTCCAGGGTGGAGATGTCTAAGTGGATCGAGGATCTGAACCAGGCCATCGACCGGGCAGGGAAGGCCCTGGAGAAGGGAGACGTTGTGCTGGACCATGCTGTCTACGACCGCTCCAACAGTAAGCTCCCTGTGCCCCCCCCCCCCACACACACACACACACACCCACATGCTCTCTCACACACACAAACTCTCTCACACACACTCTCTCACACACTCGCACACGCTCTCTCTCACACACACACACACACTCTCACTTACTTACACACACACTCTCACAGTCACACATTCTCAGACACACACTCTACATTGAATGGGAGCTTCTTCACTTTA